>NW_005371219.1:637436-662172 GCF_000412655.1 Myotis brandtii
TGATAATACAGGGTGGGGCAAAAGTAGGCTTACAGTTGTTCATATGGAAAATAATACAATAATTAATAAGTAATAACATAAGAATAAACTGTTTCATGTACTAGGTTTGCCCCACCCTGTATAGTTCCTCTTGTGAGCTACAGCTCAGGCCACTTTGGCCTTGAGACAGCCCACCATGTTTTAAAATAGGTTGTTCAAAAAGTAAGTACTCTCCTAAATTCTTTGGCAACTGATCAGAATGCTGTCCCATTTCTCATGGTAGAAACTGCTGCAGAAAATCAACCTTACTCTGAGATAGAGACGCTGAATTCACTACAGATTGCTGGCAAAACAAGTTGTGTTGAAAAAGCACTGAGTCGAATACACTCCCGTTCATCCCTGAATAGCCAGAAAACCTTGGGCAAGCTATCTATGTTCATTGAGCCTCGATCAAATAGAGACATTATAACTCTACTTTGAGTATTACCCAGGGTTGTGGGTAGATAAGGAAGGTGATGCCCTGGAACAGAACAGACTTTGAAGCAGGATGCAAAACAACGTCTAGAAAGCCATCAATTTTGGTCACAGTGAGCTCTTACTTTGTCACAGTCCAGGCTTCTACCCTTATATCCTTCTTTGGCAATTCACCAGCTCTCATTTTATAATCTCAGTATGAAAGTGTGTGTGTGTGTGTGTGTGCACATACACATACAAGTGATGAAATCTACATAACATCCTATCTTTCGTCTGAATGCCACGTTACAAGGCAGCAAGTGTCGTCATGACTTCATAATACAACAAGTGATGAAATCTACATAACATCATATCTTTCGTCTGAATGCCACATTACAAGGCAGCAAGTGTCGTCATGACTTCATAATACAACAGATGCAGTGTCTATCACGCAAAGGGCTGGTCCGCTTGCCGGCAGCAGGAACTGCACGCCTTCCCTTTCTATCTGACGCTAGAACAACACTGCACAGTCCAGCCGCTTGTAGCTTTTCTCATGTGTCAGTCACAGCTTCCTTTGTAAAATATTTCAAAGGCGATACAGCTCAACCAAAGCGTAACAGAAAGTCAGCCCCAGACTAAAGGAGGTGGGTTGGGGGAGAAGCCAGCGATCTGTCTCTTCAGGTGGAATCTTTGTTCCTAGGTCATTGTACTACTGTCACCCCAGCTTCCAAAGGAAATCGGGAAGGGGGGGGGGGAAGATGGGCCACCTACACACTGCATATGGAAGAACGCACCTTCCCAAATTTCTGAAAAAAATCTTCTTGTGCCCGGGCCAATGCGTCTTCATCAATGTAGACCGCTGGCCTTTTGGCCACAAGGAAGTACTGCACCTTCCTCAGCTTCCAGCCCAACACGTAGTGGAGCCAGCCGCACACGGCCACCGTGGACCGGCCGACCCCCGCGTTGCAGTGAACGTACACGGTGTGTCCATTCTCCAGCAGCGCGTGCAGGAGACAGACCGCCTGGGGCAGCATCTGTACCCGGCCTGGGGTGGAGAAAGCACAGCACAGACATGTAAATAATGAAACCCCAACAGCGCCGTCAATAACTCCTCCGCACCCCGTGAAGTCACAGCGCCCTGTCCGATGAGGCAGGGGTAACACAGCCTGCTTCATTCCTTTCTTTGAAGGAAAAGGTGAGACACTATCAAATCCTGCTAATAATGGAATGGGGGGGCCCTGCAGAGGCAATGGGCAGCTCTGTCACTTGATTTGGCTGCCCCTTTGAGAGACTTCTGCGTCCGCACCTATTTCCCCTAAAGAAAGGTTCACCGTTGCCTGTGGTCAGAAGAGCAGTTTTTACATCTTCTGTTAGCATAGATCCAGCAGAGGTTTAGAGGATTTCAAAGAGGACCTGACAGGTCCTGTCACCTCAATTTCCTTTCATCCAAAAGGATCTTCCAGGTAAATGTAAAACAGAATTAGTCCATCCCGATTAAAGAAGTCAACCTTACTCATTCAACATGTGCTAGTTTCCATTTGTCCAATGAAATGACTAACTTATTAATTGATACACATGGGATATTGGATAAATTGTTCATTTATTCTCTCATGGTGCAGTGTGCATTAAAACTAATTCAGTTTTTCCTTTCCTGGGCAATTATGATTATAGTTATTGCAGCTTCGTGACTACCTTTTCGATTACAAGATGATTTAGATGTCTTCTTTGCCATGGAGAGAGGGTATGTATGCTCTGCCGAGGCCTGTTGTAAGAGATCCCCCTAAAATCACCACATTCCTGGATGCTGCAGTTTCTTCTGCTTACAGGTTCTCAGTGAAAGATATTTCGTGAATTTGGGGGACGGGTGGAAGAAGGTCAGTGGAAATTACTTCAAAAATGGATGAAAGAGGGAAATACAGAGTCCATGGAAATACAACTTCATATCTATGATTTGACCTCTCCAGTTACTCTCTGTCCTCAACCACAGAGACACAATGTGTGGTGTCCTCTGAGAGCCACAGTCTCACACTGCCAGCCCACTGGAGGACCGGAGAGGTGGGAAATGATTTTCCTGCAGATTTCACCGGGGCCCAGAAGTCTCCCAGGAGAGCCACTCAGACTTCCCTCCTTAGCTACACCCTTATAATGCAAGTCTTGAAAGTCCAACACAACACACTGTAGTCAGGCATCAGCACCTGAGAAGGGCAGACATTACCAAAGACCTGGTCATGGCCTGAAGGCCCCCTCAGTTACCACTCTATCCAGGGGGCCTACCTTAGCTTCCAGCTGGGAGACAGGAGCAGAAAATATACATGAAACCAGGACAATATCTAATTTTGCTGCTGGTACTCTGCTAATCCCTCTTACTATGGGGATCTAAAGAGCAGTTTGGAGATGTTTTACCTGGAATTCCTTTAGGCAGGGTATACTCTGCAATTCCGGGGGTCCCCGTCTCTCTTTGTGGTGGCTACCTGGTCCCTGAGGGCATCTAAATTGGAGGCACGCCAGCTCCTACATGTCTTGGGATTTCTCAGAGTCCAAACTGAGCCATAGCTTTGATTGATGTACAGCTCTGTGCTCTGCTCTGAGGTTAGACCTGGGTGGGCCTGCCATGCAGTCAGTTGTTTACGGCACTCTCCCAGAGGCAGATGAGGGAAGGACAGTAGCTTAAGATCAGAGGCTTTGGCATCTGGCTGGCTGGGTTTGAGTGGCCATGACAGAATGATCTTTTGAAAACCTTTGTGCCTCAGTTTTTTCAGATATAACAGGATAATAATAGTCCCAAGCTCATTGTTGCTAAGAGGTGGTTGTAAAGGAGCTACTGCCTGCTCAGTGCTTAGAACAGCACATGGCGGGAGAAAGGTAGAAAGAGCTGCCATCTAACAGCTCCTGCTGGCCCCCATGCTGTCAATCTATCAAACTCCCAGTCTGCCCCTGCAACCCACCCGCCTGGTCATGCTCTGCCTACACCCCTGAGTGAGAACCACATCTGGCCTGGGGTTGAGTACCTCTGCTACCAATCCTAGAGGGGCCAGCTCTGCCCAATGCACCCACATTGCTCTTCTTGAAGACCATTCTAGGGAGCCTTAGCTAAAATGTAACCCATCGAGGAATAAAAGCTCACGTAACAAACCCAATGTCAACCAGAGCCCTGATTTTTATGTTTTGTGTATTTTGGCTCCATGTAGAATTTAATTTGGTAAAAAGTTTTCATTCCCCAAAACAATTATACCTAAAGGCAAGACAGAAATGCAGATTTTTAAAATGTAAAATAGTCAACATTTTAAATGTTGGCAACTAAGGTGAAACATTCTTTTGGAACTCACAGTAGGCCTTGGCTCTCAGTAGATGCTCAAAAGGTCTTAGGTAAGTACATGAATTAAAACAAAATAAAACAAAACCCAGTAACACCAACTTGATCTGACACTCTAATCTAACTTCAGGCCGCACCTCTTCCAGGCTAATCCAACTCTGAAATGACCAAAAGCTTCCCGAAATCATGCAATGACAAGCAAAGGTGGTGAGAAGGGGGACAAGGGTATGTTGGGGAAGACTGAGGCATTAGGGCCTGAAATAAGTGGGGGGCCCTAATGATATCCAAGGTTTACCTAAGGCTGGCCCTGAAATAATCACTCCTGGCACAAACTTTCAGCCTTTCCAACACATGCACACACACACAATCTTTCCTTTCTCAATACAGGGGCAGACTGATGGCTGAATATATTACTGTTATTATTTTAGTATATCTTCTTTTCCACCTTTGCAATGTAATATAGATAAGAATCATATTGTCTATAACATCCTTTGGTACAAACTTAAGGACTTGGGACTAATACACCCCAACCTGGTGACTTTTCAAAGCACATTCATCTCCATCAACTTATTCTACTGTTATAATCCTGTAAAGTAGAAATTATCATCCCCACTTTCCAAATGCAGGAACTAGTCTGCCCCATATCACACAGCCATGCAGGGTGACGAGGCTCGAGCCAGGGCCTGTGGCTCCAAGGTCAGGGTCGTTGCCTCATGGCAGAGCTGAATGCCATGTGTTGAGTCAGAGGCCAGAACTCAGACTGTGACAACGGGTAGCGAGGACTCGGCAGCACACTAACTCGTGTGGGAGGCCAGGCAGACCATTTGTTATCCAAGCACTGCCCTGACAGAGGGCAGAACACAAGCAGTTTTCCTGTGAAGGAAAACTGAATCTTAAGAGCACACTTGTTTTTTCTTGGTGGACACTAGATTTGGGAGCTTTCTGTTTTTTTAGGTGAAAAACACAAATCAAATTATTTTAAAAAAAAGAGAGAGAGAGAGCAAACCTAACCAATTCATTTGTATATGACAAAATGTACAAGATAAGGATCGATGGCACAATTGATTGGAACAGGTCAGTCCTAACAAACTGTCTTCTTTCTCAGGCGTTCGCTGACAGCATGACCAGTATGTGGCTCAAAACGTTTTCAGATAGATTTTTCTCTGAAGTTCTAGAAATATTCAGCAGAATTAATCTATATGTTTACTGTGCTAATACTTTGAGCCACGGACATGGAACTTTTGGTCAAAAATTCCTCAGGGACTCCAAAATGGTCATTAACCCTTCCATGATTCCCCAGGTTATGCTGAACCAAAAAAAAAAGAACTCTATGTAGCCTTGGGGTTTAGCCTTTTTCAAGGGGGAGCTTTCATTTGCTGTCACTTCGTGTAGTCCGTGTGGAAGGTGCTCCACGGCTGTGACTGGGACCCCCAGTCACAGGGGGATGATCTTATCTGTCTCTGTTTCCCAGCAGCACCCGTGTCACATCACAATTCTCTCTTCACAAAGGCAGACCCCCAAAAGGTTTAAATACAAATACAGTTGATCTTAGGGAAGAGCATGCAAATCCCCGATCCGTCAGCAGGGACTTCAGGTAATCAGAGCATGGGATGGCTTCATAAAGAGCCAATGGGATTCGTGTATATCATCTAGTTTACCTTCTTTTCCACCTTTGCAATGTAATATAGATAAGGTTCGTATTATCTATAACATCCTTTGGTACAAACGTAAGGACTTGGGACTAAGTTGAAACTTATTTCAACTTCTCTGAGCCTCATCACACATAATATCCCAATGGGATAACAATGCTATAAAACCAGAGTCAAAGAAGCGAAAATACAAACGCTCTCTGGAAGCTATTGGCACTCTAACAATTTCTTCTGTTTTGAAACCGGAGAAACAAGCTGGACAGGACAAATATGACCTAGATTCAACCAGTGCTCTTCTGTGCAAATGAGGGGTTTTTTCCTCCCTTGGAAAAAATACAAAGCTTATGTGGCTAACTTAAGCTTCTTTGGATCAGTGTTACCAAGAGCAGTAACCAAACTATCCCCTCCTTAAGGAACAAAAATTATACCTCATCCCCAGAGATAGCTCAGTTCACACAAAGACCCACAAAGGGATCCAGCTCAGCCAGCAGGACCACCTGAGATTCATAAAGAGCCAATGTGGCCACATGCCAGGAAACCCGACTCTCAAGGTCTTCTGTCCCCACCCACATCTTGCTTGACTCTGGGAAGATTTAGCTACTTTCCTGGCAACTCATGACTCTGCCTAATTCCACCTAAAGATGCAAATGACAGATTGAAAGTGTGGCAGTCTGCAGAATGTGTGGGAAGAGTTCATGTGGGCATGTATGGTGTCTGGAGCAATGTTCTGAGTCAGACCATTCTGAAATCCAGCTGTGTCTCTGTTCTTTACCTTGGCCGGGTTACTTAAGTTTTTTGTACCTCAGTCTTCTCCTCTGCAAAATGGAGATAACTAATTGTCCCAACTCTGGTTATGAGAATTAAATGAGTTAATGCATGCAATTGCTTAGAAGAGTGTTTGATACATATGGACTTTGGGGGGAAGAGGACTGATAATAGAAACGTTTCCTCCCTAGGCATCAGGATCTTTCTTCTTTCCCCAGAATAGTGTTGACCAAACTCCCTTAGCCTGTGCCATTTTCACAGCCCTCTGCTGCCCCCTGCTGACATCTAGTTCATATTACTAGTGTAACTCGGTTCTCTTGGCTTCAAATAGCTCCATTCCTTTTCTACAAGAACCCTCTTCTCCCACCATTCCTCTAAAATCCCATACCTCTGTACTTTGGCCTATGCTTTCTTCCACCTGAAATGACAAGTCACTCATGTCACCTGCCTGCCTGTTCTTCACACCATAACTCTCCTGGAGCACATCACTCATGCCTCTCATCACATTCCTTCTGTTCTGTAGTCTTGAACATGTCTTCTTGCTCCTTACCATTACATCAAAACTATGTCTGTTTCCCCAGCAGCACCCATGTCACATCATAACTGTCTCTTCACAAGGACAGGCTCAGCCAGTACTTGCGCAATAAATGCAGCCTCATGATCACAAGCCTTCCCTGAACTTTATCCTTCTCATTCTCTCTCACTTTAATGTTGCAGTTACCGCCTAACTGGTGTCCCAGATTCACTCTGGGCCCACCCAATCCATTCTCTACTTTGCAATCAAAGTGCACTTCTAGAGGAAAAGAAAATGATTAGTTGGGCAACTCCCAGCCAGTTCTTTGCACTGCTTCTCACCACTTTAGGTAAAAGTCTGAAGTCCTTATTATGCCCAAATCCCACAAGACTCACTTCCCTCACCCTCTGATCTGCAGCCCACGAGCCTATTTTCAGTTCCTACAACCCTCTATGCTCTTCTGCAACAGGGATTCTTCGACAGCTGCTCCCTGTGCCTGGGAGCCTCACCGCTGACCCCAGCCCTATCTTCAGATCTTAGTTCAAACACTGCTTCCCCGGATCCTTCCCTGACTGCCCTTCCCGAGTCTGACTGTCTGTGCATACTCTCATAGCTATATCCATGTATCTTCCTAACAACAACAACAACAAAAAACACATCCGTTTTAATTTCTATTTGTAGTCATTTAATAGGATTATAAGCCCTATGAGGGCAGGAGTTGTCCTGCCTCTCTTTGCTGTTGTATTCTCAGTCACCAGTACCACATACACAGTAGATATGCAATAAATACATGTTTAATGAATTAACAAATCAAAGACCCATGCTAAACAGAATATCAACCAAGTTATTAAAAAATACATATTAAATGTTAAACCTAAACCCTTTACTTTATTCCATTTCTATTATTCGTATTTAGGTCAATCAATTATAGACAGAAAGGTAGGCTGGCAGATGGATAGATGATAGATAGATAGATAGATAGATAGATAGATAGATAGATAGATAGATAATAGATAGACAGGCAAGGGCTTCTCTGAAACACATTTCACAAGAAGCCAACATGATTCTGATGCTTACCTTCAGTGCTCATATCTGGAGTTGGCATCCAGATGTAGACCAAGCCTTCTTCCTTGTATAGCTTAATCATAGTGTCTGGAGTCATGGGTTCTGGGTAGCGATTACAGCCTGAGGAATTCTGTACAATATCCCATTCAGTCTGGAAATTCATTACAGCTGTAATCCCCAATTCATGCTTCAGTTTGATGGTTACGTGTTCCACTTGGCGAGGGCAGCTACCCAGCCAGATATTTGGTAGAATTCTAATGAGAACATACAGAGTCAACTATTACTATTGTGGCTATGGTTTGAGATTTGAGAAGCTGCATAAAACATGTAGTATTAAAGTGCGATTTTATTCACCTCAGGATACAGGTCAAGAATATATCTCGTTCCCCCTTCTTATTTTCACTTTTTCTGTGTAGTCCAATCATGTAGACAGAATAAGACTATATAACGCATTAGTATCTTAAATCACATCCAAGAGTCAGATAAAAATTTGTGTTTAAAGGGAGTCACGATTAACCATTTATACTCCACCCAGAACGGGTTGTGGGTGTTTAGAGGTAATTTGTCTCTCTTCCAGTTTTATTGTTGGTGGCTCACTGAGGACAAATCAAGAAAATCTGCACTCTATTTTCTGAGATAAAAAGGAATCTTCTAGAAGTACCATTGGGTAGAAATGATTATCTCTTTTTCTCTCCTTTTACTTGTTCTTTTTTTTTTTTAGTATACTAAGTAATGATAATAAAGGCAGATAGATGTTAACGACAACACTAGTGAATGCACAATAAATGTAAGTGGACTTTATGTCTAACTATTGTAATTTACTAGTACTTATTTTAGTAATTTCTTTCGTATTGCAATGGTTATTCAGATAATTTTTCATTGCTCTGTGTATCCCTCATTTAAATTCTGCAGAGAGAAGAATATTCATCCTCTATTTTTTATGAAATCCAGCTTGTTTTTTGCCTTTTAGCTGTTGTTGTCATTGTAGATGTTAAGGTAACAAGCCAACTGACTAATCTCAAATGTGGCTATTCTCATTCCATCCTCAATGAAATATCCTACAAGATCCAGCATTGTCTTTTTAAATCTTGCATCCTACTTACCCTCCAGGAGAGAATAAACCAATTTTTTATTGTTGCTTGGGTTCTAAATCTAATGGGTTATTAGGAATTTCCTTATGGATTATTGTGGAAAAATAAAGGGGATACAATTTTAAAAAGAGAAAAAGTGAGAAACCCAGGAAAGACTTAATGGTACTATGAAGAGGGGAATAGGACCCAAGGCTTTTCCACTTTAAATCCTGACTGTAAAGAATTCTCAGAGATTCCATGGGGCCCAATGGGCTGAGAGAAAGAGCATCAACAGACGCCCTTTTAGCATGCCCCAGAGCTGTGCCTGACCAGGACACATTGCTCTCTCAATTGTTAGTCTTTGCAGGAATGGAAACTTCATAACCCCTGGGTCACTGTCCCTTCCCTCTGGCTGATGAGTAAGAATAGAAATCTACCTCTATCTATATGTTCCATACTCCCTTCCATTATCCTTTAAAAATTCCTCCTCCAATAACCTGCTGGATGCCTAGTAGCTAGCAGTGCTAGGCTGCCATACTTACACTTTGGGGTTTAACCTAGGATACTAAAGTACCCTAAACTGAAAAAGAGGGGAGTGGACACTTCAGTTATATAACCAAGAATTACAGCCTTTTGAACAACAATGGATTTTTGTTGGCAAAATCTTGAAGTGCACTGGTAAAATATTAAAACATAGATTCATGATAGGGGAGCTGAATTCCAAACGTTACCCCGAGTTCACTTGAATATTTTGTCATTAGAGTGGGTAGTACTTAGTATTTAGCTAGTAAATAAATTCCAAATAAAATGGCTAGCATGCAAGATTTACATAAAGACCAAAAAATAATTCATAGAGATATACAACAGGTAAATAGGGACATTTGCGCCCACTAAAATAAGAAATCAGCATCCCAAAGCAGAGTCAGTGCATAGAATCATGTTGTGTTGCTTAGAAAGGTATTATCCTATCATTTCATTCAGCCATGCTCTACAAGTATATTTAAACTAACTGTGAACCTTGGGAAATTCAGAATAAGTCAAAGGTAAACAGATCCAAACTTGGTACTTTAACATACATATTTCCCACATCCATTTTCTAATGGAAATAAGCCCTTGAAATACACACTCACACATTCTCACACACACATATAAACACCAGTTTCTGTATCAGATTATTTCCAGCCTTTTTAGAACATAATTAATTCTTCCCCTAGAAATGCCAAAAGTCAGAGTCTTATTTAAGAAACAAATATAAAACAATTCCTGATTTTTTAAGCAAGATGTTCCAGTCCTAGGAGATAGATAACTAAAGATAAATTCTAAAAACAAGCACTGTATTGAAGGATAGAGAAAGATATAAAGTAAATTTACTAAACCATTATATGAGACATTTAGACAAAATACTGGGCTTGTTAAAAACACACAAATCAATGGAGGCTGCTTAATCAGACAGCTAAAGTGCAGTTTGTTGGCTCTAACAGTAGGTGATATATTTCTAGTATATGATAAACTGAAAGTAATAAGATGCATGATTTGCTTTCTAAATAGTAATTAAACTCTTACTTATCCATTCAAAAGAGAATAATTTGATGCCATCAAAAGTTAAGTTTTACACATTCCATCTTAGTTTTAATTTTCTTTTGGTGTCCATTATACTTTAAACAATTTTTTAAATCAGGAATTTTTTAAAAGGTGAAAAGAAACTTGCTGAAGTATGGAATTTAGGGAATAAAAATTTTGTATAAAGGTAGTTTTAATGCAAGACATACCAAACTTCAAAGATATAAAAATGGAACAAAATACACAGCTTATATTGTCAATTACACTGCAAAACTTCCAGCAGATTATTTTATGAGTAACTTACTATTAATATTGAGTTTTTATCAGAGCTTTCTGTCAACTTCACTATAGATTATTTGGAAAAGTCAAAGGGAGTTCATGGTACCAAATGGGTATTGACACTCAGCCAGCCCAGGACAGAGGTTCCCAAACCTGGTGCTTTTATAAAAACTGCTATTACCAGGCTCTACCCCAAAAGTACTCATAAAATGGCTCTGGAGTGAGGTCTAAAACTCTGTGGATTATTTTCCCTTAGAAATTAGCCAGAGTATGTACGTTACCAGCTCAGCAGATCACAATAAATATGTAAGAGAAGCTTACATATTTGGTATATAGATCTCAATACCTTTTGGTAGAAGTACAAAATATGGAAATGAGAGGATGTGGACTTGCTCAACTCTACACACATGTATATCTAAGTTTAAGTCCTTACCTTCCTCCCAAAACAGTTTCAAAAATGCAACTGATTCTTAGACAGAGTGAGGAAAGGGAACTGTCTGTTAGGAAAGAGTAGTTTTGAGAAAATATGCCCATGTGTTTAATGCGTCATTTCTTCTAAAAAAAGTCAAATCAACTGCTGAGTCATGACAAATATTTAATACTAGAGGCCCATTGCATGAAGAGATTCGTGCAATAGGCCTTCCCTTCCCCTGGATGCCAGCACCGGTTTTCCTCCGGCACCCAGGACCTAGGCCTTCGCTGCTCCGGCCAGAGCCTTCAGTCTTCGCTCCGCCGCTTCACACCTACGTATGCAAATTAACCGCCATCTTTGTTGGGTTAATTTGCATACTCTCCTGATTGGCTGGTGAGCTAAGCGAAGGAACGGTCAATTTACATGTTTGTCTATTATTAGGCAAGATAGTTATATCCATTAAGAATGTACTTTTGTAGAAAAAAAACTATTTAACCTGGGTTTTGACAATTGCCACTCTGATCCAACAAGATTGGACTTAAATAAAATTCTCCCTAGAAATATTACAATGTAGCTAACGACCACAGGAAAGAAATGCATGGCTGACATTTCTGGAACCTTCTTCAACTGCAAATCAAAACCAATTTCATTCGAGTAAACCTAAATTTGTGGTTCCAGGTAGTCAGATCACAGTACTACCCCGTTTGCTCCACCTGTCAGGCTAGGGTCAGTGGTACAATGGCTACTTAAGCATATGAATCCAAGCCAGCTTGCTACATCTCAGCTGTCAGTCGAAGGAGGCCTAGCTGGCAATAATGAGCACATCAGGCAGAACGTGCATCCACTCACTTTGGGGAAAACAAACAAAACATGGGGTATTGGCAAGAGGAGCATGAAAAAGACAAGAGATACCAGGAAATGAGACCATTATATGGACTCCACATCACAGGCTTCATCACTAAAGGCCAGAGAAGTGGCAGAGTAACCTTTTCCTGAAGGTGAGCATTAGCATTATTTTTGTCCACAGGGGAAAAAATTAGGAAAACCACAAGAATGATGAGATCGATGTATGGACGTAGGTTTTTGTTTATTTCTTATCACACCAAGAGACCACAATTATTGAATTGTAGTGCCCTCTTCTTAGCCATACAAACACAGCACCATTTCAGAGATAGAAAAAGATGGATTTTGCAGAGATTCTTCACAAGACCCAGTTGAGAGTATATATATTAAAGAAAATTAGCACATTTCCTAAGTTAGATAATTGTGTTACATTTACCTTATTTAATATTTTATGGGCAATTTGATGTGAAATTAAAATGTGATCTGGCTTTTAAATAATGGGTCAGGGGAAAAACATCTATCATTCCTATAATTTAGATCTCATTAGTGAGAAAGCAGGAGAAACATTAAAAGCAATTCCCAGTGAACTCCGAGCTTCATTAGCACATAGAGCTCCTTCTGCAGAAAATGTGTCCTCTGGTGTTGTTTTAGGTAATTAATGCCAAACTTCTAACCCAAAAGGGTGCTTGTCACAGACTCTAGCGAAGGCTGGACAACTGCTCAAAGACAAATTCCAATTTAGAGAGTGATACTAATTAACTTCTTTATTTCAAAGAAAGAGTGTTATTATAGTTTGCTTATGAATCATAGACTATTGTGTATACATAGCACGTGCTCTATAATTCTACAAATATATATGACTAATGTTTGATTGCGGGGCCCAAATTGTTCTTTTATAAATGCAGTCACTTTCTTTGATTTTTTAGACATGCTATGTAGTTTATAACCACATGAAGCAAATATTTTTGACGTATGTAATTTATTTTCTATATTATAAAATGCCATATAATTAAATTAATTATAAAGGTCTTCAATGGGTTGAATTGTGTTTTCCCAAATTTTCTGTGTGGCAGTCCTAACCTCAGAATGTGACCTTATTCAGAGATCTGTCTCTCAGAGGTAATTGGTTAAGATAAAGCCATTAGGGTAGGCTCTGATCCAATATGACTGCTGTCTTTATCAGAAGGGAAAGTTGGACACAGACATGTATAGAGACAGGACGATGTGAAGATAAAGGAAGAAAAGGGCCATCTACAAAGCAAGAGGCTGGAACAGGTCCTTCCCTTACAGCTCTCAGAACAAATCAACCCTACAGATACACTGATCTTGGACCTTTAGCCTCCAGATTTTGAGACAATAAATTTCTGTCATTTAGGCAACCCAGCTTATGGCACCTTGTTATGGCAGCCCCAGGAGATGAATACAAGATCTAAACATTCAGACTTAAAATATGTACATTCAATCATCCAGACTCTTCAGGTATCCCCACATCAGGTATACTTGAAGTAAAGCATTTTAGCAGATAGTTTTCACCTTTCATCCTGATGTATGGAATTCTACAAATATGACTAATGTTTGATTGTGGTGCCCAAATTGTTCTCTTATACACAATACTACCCACTCTCCTTAACTCACATCCTTCAATCCATCACCTGAGCACCTCCAGCCTGGCTGGACTTCCTGGCTTCCTTCCTGATCTGATGTCTCAGTTCTAAAGTTCTGAGGTGTCTAGTTTTGATAAATACATTAGAATTACCTGAAATGTATAAGTGCACATTCTCTCAGACTCATAACTCCTTAAGACTCTTAGTCCCAGAGAGTTTGGCCTTCTCGTTTTGGGCATTTATTGCCCTGAAATATGGTTTATATGCCATATTGACAGATTCAAGTAGTAAATAAGGCAACCAGCACACATCACTTTCTTAAAATCAATCACAAGGTAACACAAAGATTAAGACAAATAGCTAGGATAGTAGGCCCAACTGGTTTTCTTGACACAAATGTCAACAAAACATTCCAATAAAATATCATCCTGGCATAGTAACTTTGTTTCCAATGTTTAGCATTCCTTGAAAGAGTACAGTGTCATGTTTAATATTTTTTTCTAATAATAAATTTAAAAGGATTTGTTTGAAATTAATCTCTTGCATAATGAATTGGGAACCAAAGAAGATCAAGGAACTGATAAAAATTAAACATTTGCACTTTTTGGTATTTGTTTTAAAGTCATTTTGTCTATTAAATGAACACGGAGTGATATGCCTGCTTTGTGCAAGGCACCCAACAAGCAATGGTGAGGGAGACAGTCATGGTATGCCCACATTTGAACCTACATTCTTTTAGGATGACAAGCAATAAGCAAGTAAAGACACAAAATGTATAAAATTTATGAAATTAAATTGTAATATGCTCTCAATGACATAAACAGGGAGTTAAAATAGAGAACCACAGGGGAGCTAGACTTCAGATAAAACAATCAGGAAGTTCTTCTCTGAAGGTGACATTAAAGCTGAAACCTGACTTAGGAAAATGAGGGCGAGAAGAGGGAGTTAGGCTTTAAGAACTAAGAGACACCTAGAGGCATGGAATGAGGTGAACAAGGAAGGAGTGTGGCATGAGACAGATTGAGAAAACCATGCTAGGCCTTACTGGTGTGCTAGGAAATTTGTATAACAATATAAAAACAATGAAAAACCAATGAAGGATTTTTAAGCAGAGCAGTAACATGGGCTTATTTTAGAGTTTTTAAAAGATGACTGGCTGTTAAGGGGAAGAGGGAAGACCTTTTGGATAGCGATGGTTTGGAATACAGTTACTGGTGCAGATAAAAGTGGGCTAACTCAAATGTACTTTAGGGGTGGAGCCAACAGAACTTGCACATGAATTGGATGAAAGGTTTCAGGGAAAGTAAAGATCAAAAATGACCACAAGTTTACTAATATGGTATTATAATCTACAATTTCTTAACCAGGTCTACCCTCAATGAAGCTTATATATCTAGGTTTCTTTGCTATATATTTTTACAAGTTTCAGATTAACTACCATTTTATTTACTAACCATCATGCTAATGGCAGCCATATGCTTAAAGTCTTTTTTTTCTTAAAAAGATATCAAACTATTCAAACTTCCTTTTACTTTTCCACTCAGATCTTTATTTCTATAATGCAAATGTTAATAAGGTAGGGTTTTTTTAATTGATGTAAGGAATTTGTACACAGGATATGTTGCCCATCATTTAGATTTAACTCATATTGAAGAAATTTCCACTATAGACAATGGAATTAGTTTATTTATTTAATCAATTTTACCAAACAGATTTTTTTAAATGTATTCTTTTCACTTATGGGTCTTTATTTCAGCTCTAAAACAAAAATAAATTTAGGGGAAAAACGGTTGAAAAATGAAAAAAAATCGTTATTTTCTTCTTTTTTAACAGTAATAATTCATCATTCCCAATCATTTCATTTATTGAAATACAAGGAATTCCTAGTGTGAAGGGGGATTCTATTAAATACTCTGAGCCACAATAGCTGTTTTCATTATAATTTTATTGACCAAAACATCATTTTAGATAGTCCTAAGGTTATACTCATCTAAGCCAGTGCTTCTCAAATATTAATGCACAAACAAGTCATCTGGGGATCATGTTAAGATGTGTATAGTCATTCTGTCAATCTAGGTTGGAGCTGAGATTCTGCAATTTCACAAGTTCCCCTCCAACACCAATGCTACTGGCTCTTGGAACACACTTTGAGTAGCAAGGAATACTTTTATAATGCTATTTAATTGAAATACTATTATTATAGTATTATACAAGATAGTTCAATACAATTCATAATGCTCAGGTGCCCTGAGAAGTAACTAAATAAGATCTGCTAGAGCAAACAAAAGACAACCATTTGATCTGTATTGTTGATGCTAATATTAGAGGCCTCATGTCAACCATGCAGGGATGCTTGCTATTTTAAAAAAATTCTGATTACAGAAAATTTTAAAATCCCCTTATCCCTCTTTCTTTATTTCCCATCTGCAAGAAGCCAAATGGCTATGTTCACAAAATGACCTTCCTTAGTTCTAAAACATTCCTCTTTTTTCCTTGTTTACGGTGCTCATTGGCCTCTCGATAGGAACCTGAAATTCCCTTTAGTGTTATATTTTAAAATATGCAGTTTGAGATTTTACATAGGGATCTGAAAACTGGGGAAAATACACACAAGACTTGAAATTTATGGGACACCAAGGAATTTAAATGGTTGAGAACTCTGATGCAGTTAGTAATGCTGCATTCAGGAGTGTCAGAAATTCGATAAGGTTCCAGAAAGACACAAAATAAACACCTCCTCTCCCCTTTGAGATGTGAGTAGGGAACAAAGAGAAATGTATAACTGAAGAAAATACTGTGATATTGGGACCTACACAATCCCTGGGAAATTTTGCTCGTTTCATTCAGTCGGGAGTCAGGCCACATAGAGTGTATTTTATGATCTCCAGAGAGAAGCCAGGATAGCCAATAAACCCTTCGATGAATGTGCAAATCAAAGAGGCCTGTTTTCTTAAGTTACCACAGATCCTGCGGACCCATAGATATGGGAGAACAAGACAGGTTCAGTAAAACTTGATCTACTTATGTTCTTTCTAACTAGGAAAGGTCTTAAATAAATAGTCGGCCATGTATTCCAATACAACTCACAAAGAGAATTAAGTACCAATCATATGCAAACTATCACTGTCATGTTTAAATAGGTAAATATCAAATAACCCTAATCATCATGAGATGGCATTCACTTATATAGTGCTCTTATATGTACTTAATTCATTCTGGCAAGACCTTCACATACAGTTTTATTTAAGATCGTCCATTCCACTGAGCATACATAGCTTCTAGTCACTGAAGTGTTTAATTGGTACAAATTGGTCTTAAATTTTTTAAGCTAAAATTCCTCTTCCATGTTTCATAGCCCAGGACATTGTCATCTCCACCTTTCACTATGCAAGTGCTTAAATATTTTCAAGATTTTTCAGGAAAGTTATTCTTTTATTATTACTATTATTTCTCTTTTATTTATTTTTTTATTGCTTAAAGTATTACAGAGTATTACGTATGTCTCCTTTTTTTTCCCGCCCTTGACAATCCCCTGGCCTCCCCTACCTCCCAGTGCCTTATGTCCATTGGTTATGCTTATCAGTCCTTCGGTTGATCTCTAACCCCTCCCTCCTGCCCCCCAACCCTCCCCGGCCTTCCCGATGTAGTTTGATAGTCTGTTCGAGGCTGCTCTGCCTCTGAGGAAAGTTATTCTGCATTCACCACTGGGCTTAAGTGTGTGGAGATATGTTTGGATGTCAAACTTTTGAAACATGTCAGATACCTAAATCATCTGTCCGTTAAATAATATCTATAGGCTCCTAGTAAGAGAATTCAGTCCAGTAGCCAAAGACCCAGCACCTATCAAGTCCCATCTGACACAATTTATCTTTTAAAGAGACAGTTTGATGTGCATTTTCTATCTCTGTCCCAAATTCTATTACTAGGTGGTAGCGTTATCCTATGGATCACTTCCATTTCCCTGGATACTTCTAGTTTACTCTTACTGTGCTTCTGTTTCCTTCATAAGGTCGTATCCTCTGCAAGCCTTTTTAGTGTGTTTCTTAGAGTCTAAACCAGCCGTGGGCAAACTACGGCCCGCGGGCCGGATCCAGCCCGTTTGAAATGTGCATTTTCTATCTCTGTCCCAAATTCTATTACTAGGTGGTAGCGTTATCCTATGGATCACTTCCATTTCCCTGGATACTTCTAGTTTACTCTTACTGTGCTTCTGTTTCCTTCATAAGGTCGTATCCTCTGCAAGTCTTTTTAGTGTGTTTCTTAGAGTCTAAACTGTGGTCTCTCTTCATTTATATGCTCTTATCTCACTAATATACATTGCCATCAGTAACTACCATCTACATGCTGGTTAGTTACAAATCTACTGCCTCCAACTCACACCTCAATGCTCTACTGGAATTCTCCACTCAACGTCCTGTAGGTGTCAACTAAACTCCTCTTCACCATCTCCACCCTTTGCTCCCCACCCAAAAACCTAATTCTCCTCCATGGTGCTTGATCTCCATAAATTGCATGCCACCCAGCCACCTACAGCCAGGAAACGTTCCTTAGTTCTTTCCTCTTCTCCTTCCCTGCAGTCATTAACACTGTCAGTCTCCTAAATAGCTTTCAAATCTGTCCTCTTTCTCCCATTATCATTGTTTCCCCTCAGACCCTCAACACTTAAGTCAATTACACCAATAGCCTCATAAGTGACCTCACAGTCTGTCTCCCTTCCACCATGTAGCTAGAGAGTGATCTTTCTAAAACACAAAACTGATCATGTGACTCCACTACCTAAAATACAGAGGTGATTCCCATCACTTTCTTATGAAGTCTCAATTTTTTGGCCTGACCCTTGGGAATCTGATCCCTACATATATCATTAATCCAGAATCCCCATTTGAACCCCACCCTCCAAATTAGGGGATAGATTTGCAAGTCTCCTGAAGCGCTGTGCACTTTCCCTTCCCTGGCTCTTATCCTGCAGTTCTTCCTCTTGGAATGCATTCTCACTGCTCATCTATCTGATCAAGACTACTCAATCTTCCCTGATCCCCCATGACTCCTCCTTTGTGTCCCAATAACATGTACAAATGATTTATTCACTCTGGGCTCTCCCACTCTGAAATGTTGGTTTTCCTGAGCATTTCCTCCTCATTGCTGTGAGCTCCTTGAGAAGAATGTCTTATTGATCAACATATTCCCAGAACTTAACATCATATCCAGCATATAGTTAGCCCTTAAAAGCAAATATGTAATTAAATACATGAATGAGTGAGTGAGTGAATGAACAACTATGGACTATGGCTTTTGCGAAACTGTGGTGAAGATATTTTCAACTGTGTTATCCCAAGGATGTATGTGTTAAATTACTGGTTGAATGTCTTATTGATCAACATATTCCCACAACTTAACATCATATGCAGCATATAGTTAGCCCTTAAAAGCAAATATGTAATTAAATACATGAATGAGTGAGTGAGTGAATGAACAACTATGGACTATGGCTTTTGCGAAACTGTGGTGAAGATATTTTCAACTGTGTTATCCCAAGGATGTATGTGTTAAATTACTGGTTGAAATTAGCTCAAAATACCAATTTTCTCTGCAGACAAATGTGAAGGCTGTTTTCAGCCATAAAATAAATCACGTAATTCAACATGTTTTCTTTTTTGCCTTAACTGCCAGAAAATTTTAAAACAAATTTGGTGTCAATAGTAGCAATTAGACCATCTCAAGTCCCCAGTTATTTCTATCACATTCGCTCTCATAAATGGTCTGTGTTAGCCTGAATTCTTCTACTACACATGATTTCTTTTATAAATTATTTTACTATAAATTATTATAATATTTACAAGTAGGTGGAGGATGGTGTCAAAACTAATCCTCCAAAATACTGGTATTTTGGAGGATTGGTCCCAGGCATAACCAGTCACATAAAAGGTAGAGTCCAGTTCTGTGGGAGCCACATAGACTTGCAGCAACTTATCAGACTCCCTGAGTTTTTTGGTCAGCCCAGTTCTGCAGCTATGCATGTCAATCCAAAGGTTCCACTCACATAAAACTGATAGAATATTATAGCCACCAGTACAATTCATCTGCAATAATAAAGTTCCACTCATGCTTGGAATGTGGTCACATTTTCATTAATTATAACCCATGGACCATAGCCATAAGTTTCATTTCATGACATGTCGTATTTTCAATGTTAGCTGTTACTGCAAGTGGACAAATTTAGCAGACAATAATAAATGTGATTCTGGAGCAGTGATTCGCAATCTTGGCTACATACTAGAATCGCTTGGAGGCATCTTTAGGAATATTCACTCAAGATCCTTCATGAAACAGAATTCTGAGACAGTGGGATCGGGCCCAGTATCATTTTTTTCAAGCATCCGAACTGATTTAAGGTAGATTGAGGCCCCGGGATCACTGATGTAGAATGAGAGAGAGGTCAGAGTTGGAGATAAAGATTTGTCATCTTTCCGTTGACAGGGGACTACCTAATAATACTGCCTCATAGTAAGGTAAAAATAATTCTACTTTTCAAAAATCAAACTGTATATTTACTCCCATTAAATGAAACTGGTTATAAAATCTGAATTTAAAGGGGAAAATTAGAGGTGATTACTCATTTTTAAAAGTATTTTCTGTCTTTATAAAGGATGAATTGAGGGATTTCTTCAAGTAGCCGGTAGTGATTTAACTGATTTGTAGACTTATCTCAGTTACTACTTAAGCTTGCAACCTTTGCAAAGTCATTGGAATCTCTCTAGACTTCACTTCTAATGTGTAAACTGAGAGAATTGGATTAAAGAAGCACTTTCTCAACTCACAGTTTCACAGACGTGTCTAGATATTATGACAAGGTGGATGGTGGCTGAGGGTACAAACCCTGGAGCCGGGCTGCCTAAATTTGAATCCTGGATCCACTAATCACCTTGGGTTGGGCAGATTAAATAACCTGCATATAAAATGGCACTAACAATACTACCTACCACATAGAGTTGTGAGAGTAAGTAAAATAATATATGTAAAATCATTTAGAATATTTTCAAGCACACGGTAAGAACTATTAAAGCATTAGTTATTATTCCTATTACTAATAGTACACCCTCAAAAAAAGTCAGGGCCTTAAGTATGCTAACGTGTTGGTGAGCCTCTAACAAGGGGACACATCACATAGCATTTCCAAAATATATTTGACCAGTTAACCCTTGGTTGCAGGAGAGCACATGCTGGGGGAAACTGGACTACATGATTGCTATGTCCCTTTAAACTCTAGTATGGTGCGATTCATCTCAACGTCTGAGAGACTCAGAAAACTATGTCCCATGGGCCAAGTGCAGCTTACCACCTCTTTTTGTAAATAAAGTGTTCATGAAACACTGCCATGCTCATTTGCTTACATTTGGTCTATACCTACCTTCCCATTATAACAAAAAAGGTGAAAAGCTGCAACAGAAAGCATGTGGCCCACAAAGCCTGAAATATATACTGTCTGACCTCTACAGAACAAGTCTTCCAATCCCTGCTTTAGATGTGTAGAGTACTGGGAAGCCTATAGCTCCTCCCCATAGTAACTTGATCATCAAGACAAATTTTATTTTATGAGTGAGCATTTCTATTCCATCGAGCCAGTTGGCTGGAGGAAGAAAGGAAGCAGTCATCTGCGTGGGATGCGAAGAGAGAGTAGAGACGGTGGTGGAAGGGTCTAAATGATGTGGGCTGGAAAGGATGAACAGGTAGGATCGCAGAGGAAGAGCTGCTGATGGGGAAGAAACAGAAAGCAATTGGAGAAACAGAAAGTGACCTGAAGGCTTTGACCCTCCTTAAAGGAGCTGATGTAGGATGGGCCCTTTCACCAATCCCCTCCTTAAAAGTCTACACACCCCCACAAAATATGAGATTGCCTTTATAATTACTAATATTAATCAAATACAAACTACAAAAATTGTTTTGTTATGCTATTTGATTCTTACAGGATGGGTAGTATTACCCTAATTTTATAGATGAATTAACCAAAGCAGAGTTTAAACAACTTCCCATATCTAATCAATGGTTGAACTTGAGTCAAACCTAGTTTTACCCATCTTGGATTTTCCATTGTGCCTTTATTGAAGTTTTCCAGTTCTAGAACTTCTCTTAAATGCAGAGGAATGGGACATGAAATTCTGATAGGATTTCTTATGCACTATGCAAGATCATTATCATTGAGCAAAGCCTTACTATTTCTACCTTACTAATAATCTAATGCTGTCTAAAAGTTTAGCTCTTGGGTGAGGGGGAGCGGGAGGAGGATGGACAGGCAAGGTGATGTAAGGAATCTTGCCTGCATCCTGCACAGATAGCAACACTGACTGAATGTATCTTACCAAGTAAAAGAAAGAAGAGGATTCATTCAATATGAATAGAAACACAGGAAGCTGTTGAAGAATAGACAAAAATGCAGTTCCAAATGGCAGCTGCAAACCTTATCTCTTATATTCCATTGCTACAAAGACCAGTGTAGTCAGCTTTTCTTAGCCAAATGTGAAGTAGAAGAAATATAATTTAGTGTTTAGAAAATATGCCTAATTTACCACCAAAGCGATACAATTTGTCCTGAAGTAAGGAATTCTACATCAGCTTTTTAAAATGATGGTGATTAAGTAGATTACAATATACATCCAATGTTCTTTTCTTTTCATTATTTGTGGCACCCTGATGAAAAGTAATTATGCTTTGGCGAATTTTCCTCTTAGATGTAATTTGGACCACTTATCTGAGATTCTCAGAAGGGAGCTGACATGACAACTAAAAGAGAACACCTGTTTCTATCAATGTAAAGGCAGCCTTCCTCAGCCGCTGCTGAGCAATGCACAGCATTTCCACAACCCGAAATACTAAGGGATATATTAGAGAACTGCCTTTTCCACCCAGCCAACAGAATTAGGAATTAAATGGTATATTTTTATATTTACACAAGGGAAGAAGAATGGCCACGAATATAAAATAACCAAAAGAGAAGAGGGAGAATTGCAGTGAGTCCTCAACTATGCTGATGTTCACCCTATTGCCCAACACACTCAGCTTCTCAGATGCATTTTCTTTAATCTCTTAATTTGGGATTCTGTTACTTTACTAAATAGATGAAAGGGGATCTGCAGAAAATGTTGTGTATGTTTTATAGTTTCCCGCACACTCTGTGTGCATGAAATTCTATCCATCTGCTTCTCACTGATATTAAAAGTAGTTGGCTGATGTGACACTTATGGCTCACAAAAGGAGGATGGGGAGTCCCGAAGCTTTATTGAAACACT
Source organism: Myotis brandtii (assembly GCF_000412655.1). Classification (NCBI taxonomy): domain Eukaryota; kingdom Metazoa; phylum Chordata; class Mammalia; order Chiroptera; family Vespertilionidae; genus Myotis; species Myotis brandtii. Next base: position 660,227 of record NW_005371219.1, read on the forward strand.
AAATAATTCCATTTTCTGACTTTAGGACCCATGAAGCTTCAAACATTCTTGTAAGAGGCTTTATTTGTTCCTTTTATACTGCTATGACTTTGGCTTTTCCATCCTGTTTTAACAAACCTCAAAAAGCATTTTCACAAATTCAACTATTTGGGCTCATTGCATTCTCGAGATGAATATCACAAGGAAAATAAGTATAGTACCAGAGATCTAAAATGCAATTTAGGGATCGACTGAAAATCAGTTAATGGACTGCAAAGAAATTTGTTTTCCTTTGTCTACTTTACCATCTCTTTTTGTTTGCCTTTACTAATTTTCTGGTGGACTCTATTGAATGGAAATGCTGTAACAAGTTATTTGGGTTGTTTATCTTTGTGGCACATTATAATTTTTGAGCCCTATCAATTTTTGAAAGTATTTGCAAGACACGAACTTTTAAAACCCTTCTACTGAAACATAATACACTTTAAAAATACATATAAATGTACTGCTCAGTAGATGTTTTACAAAGTGAACATATCCATATAGCCAGTACCAAAACCAAAAACAGAACTTCTCCCCCTCCTTTCTAGTCATTACAAGGAGAACCATTGTCTGGACTTGTAACACATAGATTTGTTTGGCCTGTATGTGTGGGGTCATGAACTTCTGTTATCTTGCTTAACCTACAAGCAGAAACAGAGGCATGGAGACAAAGGGCAATCTGTATAATGCCCTGCAACTCTTGAAGAATAAAGTCTAGACATTTCAACTAATGTGCTTTCCACAGCGTTGCCTGTTCTCTCTAAAAGCCTTCCTAACAACCAGTGAAAGGAGAAATCCATATGATAAGCTTAGGGTCTTTGCATATTAATTTCTGACAGTTTTAAACATAAGAATTAAAGGATGCTCCCCCTGGCAGTCTTTATCCAAAGCAGACCTCTGCTATTGTCTCCCCGGATCTCCAGGAGCTCCTCACCTAGGCAGGTTAAATGCAGGAAATGGAAGTAAGAGATACACGACAATCTTCCAGCTGATTTTTTTCGGCTGAAGCCATAGCACTCAACTATTATTGATATTATATTAGTCAGCATTCTCCAGAAAATCAGAATTATTAGCGAAGAATTTTATTAGCAATATATAAATTAAACAAGTGAAGGTCAGAGTAGAAGGGCCCCTAGAGGCAGCGAGTGATATCTGAGAATGTTACCCTTATGTGTCAGCTTGGCTGGCAACAGTACCCAGGTATTTAGTCAATCATTTTTCTAGATGTTTCTGTGAAGGTATTTTTTAGATGAGGTTCATATTAAATTAGTAGTCTTTGAGTAAAGGATATTACCCCCATAATGTAGATGGGCCTCATCCAATTAGCTGAAGGCCTTAAAAAAAAAAAAAGACTGAACTCCCAAGAAGAGAAAATTTCGCCAGTAGATAGCCTTCAGACTTGAACTGTAATAGTTACTCTTCCCTGGATCTCCAGCCTGGGCAGTAGGCTTCAGGAGGCCAGGGAGTTTCCTGAACTTCTTCAGTCCTCCACTGTCCTCATCTCAGAACCACCTGTATATTTGTTGACCAAGCAATATAGTTTTAAAGTGTTAATTTTACCATTTTCTGCACAGGCTATGAAAGTCTAATACTGTATAAAAACACAGACAGTAGAAAATTATTTCAGAACCAGGAAGCAGAAACCAAAAAAATAATCATTTCACTTTTTATGCTACTGAAAATTTTCTTGATTGTATGAAATACAAAAGTGGTTTTAATTTACCATACTTGCGACTCCAACAGAAATTCAAAGATGCCTTCAGAGCTTTACAAAGTCTGTCAAGTTTATTACAACCTGACCTAGATTCTAACTCACTTCTTTGTTTCCCCAGCAATGGAAGGTATGAGAAGTTTATTAACTGAGATCACTTCCTGGTTACTTAAAGTTTAACACTGAAATAAGTGAAATATTTGGAATATATATA
>NW_005371219.1:662357-666804 GCF_000412655.1 Myotis brandtii
TCCTGCCTGCCCTGCTGCCATCCGGGCCTGCTATCTGCGACCCAGGGCAGCGGGTGTCCCGTATGCGACCCGACCCGGGGTGGCCGGGCAGTGCAGCAGTGATCCGCTGGCCTGCCCAGGCATCTCGTGTGCGACCCGACCCAGGGCAGCCGGGCAGGGCAGCGAAGGCTTGAAGGCGGCTCCGGCCGGAACGAAGGCCTAGGTCCCGGGTGCCGGAGGAAAACCAGTGCTGGCAGCCAGGGGAAGGGAAAGCCTATTGCACAAATCTTTTCATGCAACAGGCTTCTAGTATATATATAAAAGACTAAGCGACCGTCCAATCAGCTGGTAGAAATGACACGCACTGACCATCAGGGGCAGACGCTCAACGCAGGAACTGTCATGCAACAACAACTTTGCAGAATGCCCTCTCGCACTCCGGGACCCCTCGGGGGATGTTGGAGAGCCGGTTTTGGCTCGATCCCCACAGGCCAGGCTGAGGGACCCCACCTGCCGGAGGGACCCCACTCATTCCGCAGATGCCCTTCAAACCCCAGTGCCACCCCAGGTGTGGTCAGCCAGGGAAAAACCGCGGGAGGTTGGCTCCAGGGCATGTCCGGCCCGTCTCACCTAGTCCTGCCCTGCCGGCCACCTTCTAATTAATTTCTTTTCAATGTGCACGAATCCATGCACCAGGCCTCTAGGAGTTTGATAACTGGCTACTGAGTTACCGACATTAAAATCAATCTGCCCTGGCCGGGTGGCTAAGTTAAGTGGAGCATTTTCTGTACACCAAAAAAAAAAGGTTGTGGGTTTGATCCCCCGTTGGGGCATGTATGGGAGGCAACCAATTGAATTTCTCTCCTCTCTCTCTCTCTCTCTCTCTCTCTCTCTCTCTCTCCCTCCCTCCCTCCCTCCTTTCCTCCCTCCTCTTTCTCTCTAAAAATAAATCAATAAAATCATATCCTCGGTGAGGATAAAAAAGTTTAATGAAGGAATGAATCAATGAATGGAATGATCACAGACCAAACTCACCTGATTATTACATTAAGAACAGAAAGTACAAAATATTTATACTTCAATCTCATATTGTGGCCAGTTAATAAAGTATCGAGCAGAAAATAAAGAAGGGGGGGGACACTAAGGTAGAGAAAGGGGGACAGGAAAAGCCAGAAGGAGATTAAGCAATAGCCAGGGAAACAGAGGCATAGTGGAAAACAGTAAAACAAAGTGGGGTGGGGCCCACCAACAGAAATAGTCTGGAAGTATAGGAAAAAGGTAGAAAAATAGGAGACATGGCAAGAATAAGGGCAAAACCTGATAAAGGTGCATTTGTAGGTGAAGTTATATACATGCCATTGCACCATCTGTAGTTCATGAATTTCCAGGTTTAAACTTGCTCCTTACTCATCTTTGAAATGTGAATTAGCTGATTAATTACTGTTCACAGTTTGGGGTGGGGTTTTTTTCCTATTTTTAATTTTTCCTTGTCATAGTGGTAGTAGCCAGGACAGATGTTATTATTATACTAGAGGCCCAGTGCATGAATTTGTGCACCAGTGGGGTCCCTGGGCCTGGCCTGTGGGATCAGGTCGAAACCGGCTCTCCAACATCCCCTGAGGGGTCCCAGATTGCAAGAGGGCACAGGCCAGGCCGAGGGACCCCACTGGTGCACGATCAGGGCCAGGGAGGAACACAGCAGGTTGGCCAACCGGGGAGGGACCGCAGGAGGGCTCCAGGACATGTACAGCCCATCTCCCTCAGTCCTGATCAGCCAAAAACCAGCAGCAAGTTAACCTATGGGTTGGAGCGTCTGCCCTCTGGTGGTCAGCGCACATCATAGTGATGGTCGATCGGTCTACTATCTGCCCCCTGGTGGTCAGTGCATGTCATAGCAAGAGGTTAAGCAGCCTTAGCATATCATTAGCATATTACACTTTGATTGGTTGAACAGACAACCTGACAACCAGACACAGCATATTAGGCTTTTATTATATAGGATTCCTCAGGCAGGGGAGAGATCCTGCCTCTCAGCTCTAACCTGGGAATGTCCACTTGTCTAAATCCTTTCACAAAGTGAAGAACACTTTTGTCATATAAATATTTACCATATAAAAAAATATATGCACCATATAATTTCATTATTATTTAAGTTGAGAAATTTTAACAGTACTTCCAAATTGTTTCTTAATTTGTTTTTTCAAGTAGAAAATAATATTAAATGATCTTATGAAAAAGGTATTCTGAAACTTGATGTGCTAATGTTCAAATCCATTTCTATATTCAATTAATTACACATATTTCCAGTATATCTGGTACCATTTTTATCATCTTTTTTATTCCACCTTGACTAAAGTAACAATGTCTGGTTTAAATACCCTGACTTAAAGGATAACTTTCAAAACCCCATCAACTGTCAATAGCCATTATTCTAGCTGAGGACCATTGACCAATGCATTGCTGAGCTCTCAGAATGGTTCTTTCACTTTCACTGCAGCCCTGGGCTTTGTTTCCTTCAAAAAGATCTGAAGTAATAAAAGCATCACCTACAAACAATGAGATACACAAGAGGCCCTATTTCACATCTCTGGTAACATCAGAAACAAGAGGTTGTTCAGAAGGAAATTTCAGGGGACAGAGCAGGCTCAGAAGGAAAAAGGATTAAAAAAATAATCCATGTTACCTCCTGCTATCACAGAACAGCTGAACAAAAACTAGCCAAGTCCATAAAAGAAGTAAGTCTATGTTCCTTCATCCTTCCCACTTTCTTCTGTCTTTCCTCCTTTTTCCTTCCTTTCTAACTTTTCTAGGTTCTGACTAAGCACCAAATGTAAACATACAAGTAGCTTTATAGATACAGACATATTTCACTGTGAACAATAAAATGGTTCCTGGTAATTTATATATACCTACTATTTGTGTAGCAAATTGACCATGTTCTCATCAATTTATCACTTTGAGATATTTATTTTTCAATCTTGATTGATCACTAATTTTAGCTTTAGGTTTCTCTTCCCTCCTAAAACTAGACAAAAATAAAAAGGCTGAAATAAACTCTCAAATGCCTGGGGAAGTCACCATTTAAATAAATTCTCTGGTGACTTCCAACTTAATGCAAATATGTCTCTTTGAGCTTTGAGCTTTAGGACTTTATATATTAAGTTTCCACAATGAGGAGTCACACCTGATACAGTTAAGCTGAAGCAGCAGTAGAAAAAAAAACATAACATGGTTTGTACTGAAAGATCCTTTCATAAAACGCCTTTCTCTAACACCAATATGCCTGTTCATAATGACAAATGCAATAACCATGTCTGAGAGGAGGGCGTAGCCATGGAAATGTCAGCAGCTAAATTAAGAAGATTAATAATAATTATCTCAGAAAAGCAAAACAGCCAAACAGGGGAGTCTTTTGGAAGAAAGTGGTGTTTGGACAGGATCTGCAAACTAGGGAAAGAGGAAGTAAGACAAGCAGTCAATACAATCGTTCAAGATTATGAGATGGGAGGAATAACAAGGCACGTTAAACTACAAGGCAAAAGCCTGAATAAATATCACTTTTCAAAAAATGGCATGAAAGTGATAGGAGAGGGGAAAAAAAGGTTTCTGGTTCTTCTTATAATTAACTCAACCTCTCTAGACTTACATAAACTATACAAACTTGAAACTTTGATTAGTAAAAATAAGTAGGATTCTTTTTGTCATTTATTTGTGTCCAGATGTGTGTTTTGATCAGAAGTTGATGGTAGAAGTCTGGTACAAAAAAAAATGGATGCCTGTCTTTGAGGAAAAAATAGAGGCACGTGGAGAATTGGGGATGGCAGTATCGTGGTAGCTTTGCTTCCCATTTTGCTTCTCTATAACATGAGAGAATTCTGTGCATGTAAGATTCCTCTTCTCTCATAGTCAGAAGTAGCTGAGGGTTATATAGCAATATTATGGTTTTACTTACCCGATATAATCATTGTACAACATTTAAAATCAACTCACTGCTTTCCTTAGCCCAGATCCTAGAGTCCCGGCCTAGCCCTCTGTTAAACAAACACATCATGTGGCCTGTGGGTGAAATACAATCCGTTTATTATAAAATGAAGAAAAAAAATGAAGGGGCTGTATGTGTAGATGTTATCCGTGTGTATATATGTATGTACTAGAGGCCCAGTGGACAAAAATTTGTGCACTCGGGGGGGTCCCTCAGCCCGGCCTGTGCCCTCTCACAGTCTGGGACCCCTTGGGGGATGACCACCTGCTGGCTTAGGCCCGCTCCCTGGGGGATTGGGCCTAAGCTGGCAGTCAGACATCCCTCTGGCAGCCCGGGAGCCCTCGGGGGATGTCCACTTGCCAGCGGGGAGCAGGCCTAAGCTGCAGTCGGACATCCTTAGTGCTGCTGAGGAGGCAGGAGAGGCTCCCGCCACCACCGCTGTGCTGGCAGCCATCAGCCTGGCTTGTGGCTGAGCAGAGCTCCCCC
>NW_005371219.1:667745-682126 GCF_000412655.1 Myotis brandtii
CAAAGGTATGATCAATTAGCATCTTTGTCTTTTATTAGTGTAGATGTGTGTGTGCGCGCGCATGTGTGTGTGTGTTCTCTGTATATGGTTCTCTGTGTGTGTTGATATAACCAGTATTTTTCAGAGTAATGTTTATATATGCTAATCAATTAAGCTAATATTTTCACATCTACTGACTCACTTATTAGGAACAAAAGTTTACATGACATTCAGGGAGAAAAATTAAAAAGGACTTAGAAAAAAAATAAGAAAGGCATTTTACAAGTCATCAAAGCATGAAAATAAATATCTTGCTTTTCCAAAACAATTCTGTGAACAGCAAAGTCAAAATAGGGCCTTTATGATATAGAAATAGCCAACAGCAAAATTGATTCTCATGTATAGCAAGAAATATATGTATTTTAATTACTGTTCCCTAACTGATCCATCCCCCATGGGTTTCATAATCCTTCCAGTTAGTTCAGCCAAAGATGAGACTATGTTCTAAGAAGTCAGTTCTTTTAAGCCAATTTACATGGTCACAATCAATGACTGACAAAGTGATATAAATATACCAACCCTCTGAAAACAAGACAGAAGCATTCCCTAATGTATACACTGACTCTAATGTACTAAATAGATCCCCTGGTCTTCCTGAAGTGGACCTCCCGCCATAGTGACTAGAAAAACATGGCCTATAATTTCTAACCTACTAAGACTCCATTTTAGTGTGTTACATAGACTTCCTTATGCTCTTGCTGAAATGACACAGAAAACTGCAGAAAAAGCCTATCTCAGCTTGTCAAAAATATTCTGCCTGTCTTCTGTATTCATTTACTATGTGAAAATAACTCTTCTTTGGTTGCCATGGCCACTGTAATATTGGAATTGGAAAAGTCTTATAAAAATTAAAATTCATGAGTCAGTATATTTATGTTCCATTAGTTACCCAATCTATATATCTCATTCAGACCTTAACCTCCTCTGTATTCTTACTGTTGTTAATATACAAGATAACACAGAATCCAGCTATTTCCTTTTTATCTGTACTGATTCCACAACAGCAATGTCAGCTAAAACTGTGTTCCCCATGCACTTTAGCAGATATGTTTTCAATGACACCTAAGAAATAAGAATTAAAGAGTATGTTTTCCTTAGCCCATATTACTGTTAGGATTCTAATATCTATCACCAATATTTTTATATGATGTTAAAAATAAATCATGTCAATATAATTACATATAAAATGAAATGTAGACTCTATTTAATATATTTAAATGTTTCATATAACATATTTTAATTATAAGAAAAAGAGAATATCCACCAATTACCTTGATCTTATCAAATATGAACAGCATTATTTATATAGGGAAGGAAACTTCAAGGAATCTCAGTTAATATTCAATAAAAATCGTTGGTCAATCAGAACTCAAAAAAGAAGGACTGTGTTGTTTTCCTTTCCTACATGAGCATGAACAATTATAATCTTGGTTTTAATGTTTAGTAAAACTTCAAATCATTCAATCAGATGTAATTACCATTTGAAAGTAGATTCTTCCTTTGGTCAATAATGTCCTGTGAGCTATAGTAGTAGGAAATGCAATGAGGTGAGTTGCACACAAAATTTTATGGCTATTCTCTATTTACTCCAAAAGAGATTTCTTGTTTATAAATATGAGCAATATAAAAATATCATTATATGAGAAGCAAACACATACTCATTAAAGATTATTTGCATATTTGGCTATAATATATGTATTTCCAAATACAGCTTCTGTAAAGTTGAACTGAACGTAGTCCAGGGCTACAAAAAAAAAAAAAGGAGGGAAAGTTCCATCTAGAGACATCACTAGGTTGCAGGCATTTGTTCCCTAGAACTGAAACCAGAGACGCTGATATGAAGTACAGTTGCTGTTAGGCCTATATATAACATAGTGGCAAAATATCACACAAGCCTTCGATTTTTAAGTTAGTTTTAATCCTTGATTATTTCCAGAACTGCCTTTAGAAATCATTTAGTTCAACCAGCAAATCAGGAAAGTGAAATCTAGAACTATTACAGGTTTGTCCCAAGGTTACCCAGCAGTAAATGAGAGAGCTGGGCTGGCACCCAAGGTCCTCATTTACTCTCCAAATGATTAATTTCATTCATTTTGGAAAATGTGCTAAATAAAACAGTATTTTAAAGTGTGCAAAATTATTGCTCTAGTGCAGTGGTTCCCCAACTTATTTGGCCTACCGCCCCCTTTCCAGAAAAAATATTACTCAGCGCCCCCTGGAAATTAATTTTTTTTAAATTTTAATAGCAATTAAACAGAAAGATATATGTATTAATGTTTCTACCTTTTTCGTAAAATATAGTAAAGAAAGGTGTAAATTAGAAACATTGAAGTTTGAAATTATGAAACTATTTATTGAACTCAGAATAGAAAGGTAATACAAAAAAAGTTAAAACAAATGCACCTGTGGCCATCACCGCCCCCCTGGATCACTGCAGCGCCCACCAGGGGGCGGTAGCGCCCACTTTGGGAATCACTGCTCTAGTGTTTAAAATACTTTTGAGTGTTGAAAACTACTGTATACCTTTTCTTTATAAAACAAAGCAGCTGCAAAGTTTAAGCATCCTATCTAATAGAGAATATGCAAACTGACCATCACACAACACACAAGATGGCCACCCACATGTGGACACAAGATGGCCATCACAAGATGGCCAGCAGGGGAGGGCAGTTGGGAGGGACCAGGCCTGCAAGGGAGGGCAGTTGGGGGTGATCAGGCCTGCAGGGAAGGGCGGTTAGGGGTGATCGGGCCTGCAGGGGAGGGCAGTTGGGAGGGACAAGGCCTTCAGGGGAGGGCAGTTGGGAGCGACCAGGCCTGCAGGGGAGGGCAGTTGGGGGCAACCAGGCCTGCAGGGGAGGACAGTTAGGGGCAATCAGGCTGGCAGGGGAGCAGTTAGGCGTTGATCAGGCTTGCATGGTAGTAGTTAGGGGGTGATCAGGCTGGTAGGCAGAGGCAGTTAGGGGCAATCAGGCAGGCGAGGGGTTGGGAGCCAGCAGTCCTGGATTTTGAGACAGATGTCCGACTGTCCGTTTAGGCCCGATCCCAGTAGGATTGGGCCTAAACAGGCAATCGAACATCCCTCAAGGGGTCCCAGATGAAGAGCGTGCAGGCTGGGCTGAGGGACACACACCCCCGTGCACGAATTTCATGCACCGGGCCTCTAGTGTTTTTATAATACATTTTCCAAGCTTTCACATTTGTAAACAGTATAAAGTGTGATGCTTATAAAGTCTAATTTGTCTCTTGAAATGAGCGTAATAGGCAAGAAGTCTTTTCAAGATACAAAAATTACAGTCCCTTTCCATGAAAGTCTCGTTTAATTCATTAGGGCAAACATTCATTCTTTTGCATAAAGAAAAATCCATTGAAGAGGAAGATGTAGTTTGGTACCAAGTACAAACTTTCCCTCCCCAGCCTGAATATGGAAGTGCACTTTGATTTTTAAAATCTCATGATAGCATGGTAGAATCTTACCTGTATCAGAGGAACAGAATACACGCTAAATATGAGAAATGAAGAATGGACTTAAATTTACTGAGCTACTATGACCAAGTTTTATGTTAGGCACTTTAAATTCTTTATTTCACTTTTATTGTAAACAAATTGATTTCACGTGTCTATTGACTTCACTAAATTCCTTTCAAGCAAGAATAGAGTGATTTTAAAAAACAAATTATACACATAAAAACCACAAGACAGAACAGGAAAAAAGATGACATCAAAATTGTGGAAGCTGTAAAGCAACTGGTTGATTGCTGAATAGTTTAGCAGACAGAGAAAAACTAAATCCTAAGGCCAGTAGCAAAGAAAGCTGACAATGGACTGGAATTACACTACAGAACCCCCAACAGGCTCAGAAACTGGTATCACCAGGTACTTCTGGATTAAGGTGAAAGGAATAGAACTGGTTGAAAGTTTTTTTTAAGAAGCAGCAAGCTCTCAGAATCATTTTCCCACTCTCCTCCACGGGAAATGTTCCCTCTCCAGTCCTGACAAAAAACTAGAGGTTTAAATTCTGGGGAAGGGTAAACAAGTCTCTGGACTGGGGGACACTCAGAGAATTAAATGAGCTCTTAGAATATAAAAAATGCTATCAGAAGCAAAAAACTAAATAGCAGAGCTGGATGATAAAGTTGAGAAATCTGTTAGAAAAAAATAGATAAAGATATGCAAAATATAAAACACCCAGGCCAGCCCCAGCCAGTTTGGCTCAGTGGATAGAGTGTCAGCCTGCGGACCAAAGGGTCCCAGGTTCAATTCTAGTCAAGGGCACATATCTCGGTTGCAGTCTCCTCCCCGGCCCAGGTCCTGGTCATGGCTTGTGCAGGAGGCAACCAATAGATGTGTTTCTCGCACATCGATGTTTCTCTCTGTCTTTCCCTCTCTCTTCCACTCTCCCTAAAAATCAATGGAAAAATATCTTCGGGTGAGGATTAATAGAAAGAAAAAAAAAACACCCAGGCCAGGTTCCAATATCTGAATAATAGGAGTTCCAAAAAGAAAGATTTAGACATTTGTCAACAGCTTAGGGTGTTAAATAGCATTTACACTGGAATACCAATAAACATGTGAAATACTGATCTTCTCAAAATTGTGCCATAACTAAATTGGGAGGATTGAATAATAGAAGGGATGTAACTGTGGTTTGGGGGAGGAGGGAAAGAAAAAAAAGAGCCAAATCTTTATATTTCCTTGTGCAAAATGGGGGGGAATAAAATGACCCCAAAATGTAAAGCAATAAAACCAGAAAGTGAAAATCATTTTTTAAAATTCTAGAATGGGATGTAAATCCGTAAAATCCAACATCCATCTCAGGAGTGTGTTTATTGACAGAATAAAGACAATAAAAGGAAAAACTAACTAAACAGAAGAAAATCCCTAGAGCAACGGTAGCCAACCTTTCAGACCTCGCAGACTGCTGCCCTAGAGCCTAAGACAGGGGTGGGCAACCCCTGGCACATGCGCCAAACATGGCACGCCAGAACTTTTGCTGGCATGCGAAACCCTCTCTGATTATCTTGCATTTACAATTGTGAATCTTTGTTCTCAGTGATGAATTTTGTTAAGTCTCGTAATAGGAGTAGCCTGACGGATGAAAGTAGTAGCTCGTGCATATTCTGAAGGTCACGAAATATAAACCTGATGTAAAATCTCTGTCATCAGTGATGCAGCAGCAAAAGTCCCACTGATAATATCAAACGGAGTCATAAAGTTTTCTGTCGGAATATCAGTGCACATGTACACATTAAAAAATAAATGTATTTTTCATCATCATATACTGTGTTTTTGTCGCTCGAATGAATTTTATTATTTCTTCAAGGTTCTTCACATACGTACACCTTAAGAGATGTCAAGTAGGCGTTAACATGTTCTCCAAAAATTAGGGTTGGCACGCAGAAGAATTTTGAGTCAGAGATTTTGCTGGTTTTGGCACACACTCACAAAAAGGTTGCCCACCCCTGACCTAAGACATGACTTTTCAGATAAAAGGGTTCAGCAAATGTGGTTCAGGATAAATGAAAAACTAGCCATAAACACATTCTCATTAAATCTGAACATCTCAACAGATGTTCCTCAACAGGTGCTCCTTCTCATTCTCTTCTCTGGATCCTCCTCTTCTACTTGGTATCTAAATTGTGTGGACTCAAAAGCCTATTTTCACTACTTCTCTTCTATACCCCACTCAAATGCTAAATGATCCCATCTAGTCTCATCACTTTGAACGTCATCTATTTTATCTCTCCATTTCTAACCTCTCCCCAAAGCTTCACACATCAAAGTGATTTCCTTTCTGCAATCTAACATACATTTCAAAGGTAATATGTCTACAACAGAATTTTTCTCTCAACCCCTATTCTAGATTGTTCATCTCCTAATGTTCCCCATCTCAGGAAACAGGAACACCATTAATCCAGTTACTCAGGCCATAAAACCATGAGTCATGCTTAACTACTGTCTTCCTCATGCTTTGCCTCCTATTCAACTGCAAGACCAAGATCTAGCATGAATTTGCAAGGAAGGTGTGTCCAAGAAGATTATCGATTCCCTAACACTATGATGAAGTTGTATTCTCCCTCTCTCCTAACCCTCATAGCTCTGTTAGTATTAATTCTCTCTCACACTCAAAGCAATACAATTTTTAAGAAAATGGGAATGCATCTCTTTGTCTATGGTACAAGCACTCCATGTTCTACTGTAAATAATATATACGCAGTATTTTATATGTTGGATATTGGTTTGAAACTTGAAATTATCAAAGTATTACATACTTACTTCTATTATCTAAATGAAATGTAAATTTTATCTAAATGAAATGTAAAACCTTGAAAATGTAAAACTAATGAAAACCAGAACTGAACAGGCCAAAGTAGCTGTGGAGGGAAATAGAGGGGCAATACATTTCTGATATTACGCAGTAGAATATCAAGAGGCACTATCATAAATTTATGGCTCAAGAAACAGAATTTCTATGAACTTAAATAACAAAAGAATTTTTTAAATGAGTCTAATAGGGATTGGAAATAGGGAGAGAGAACAAGTATATAAGATCTACATTTGTCTCAAGTCATAGAGGGAACCAATAGCAATTTTTTTCAAATATATTTTTATTGATTTCAGAGAGGAAGGGAGAAGGAGAAAGATAGAAACATCAATGATGAGAGAGAATCACCGATTGGCCACCTCCTGCATGCCCCACACTTGGAATTGAGCCCACAACCTGGGCATATGCCCTGACCAAGAATCAAGCCATGACCTCCTGGTTCATAGGCCAACACCCAAATTGAGCCATGCTGGCTAGGCAGAAATTTTTAAATTGATACATTAATGAATAAAGTATATGCACATTATTTAAGACTTGGATTTAAACCTCCAGAAAAACTAATCATAAATGGTTAAATATAGTTATTTATGATGAGTGGGAATAAAGAAAATGTTGTGCCCTGACTGGTTTGGCTCAGTGGATAGAGCGTCGGCCTGCGGATTGAAGGGTCCCAGGTTCGATTCCAGTCAAGGGCATCAAAAAAAAAAAAATGTTGTAAACCTTACTTGTGATTTAGTATCCTCTTGTGTTTAAATTTTTAATAGGGCATATATTGCAGGTATAATAACTAAACAAATATATAAAAGTGAATATATTAATAAATAATAGAACAAATTATCACATCCAATCTAGTTTTATGTCTAAATTTTCACCCATGTTTATTTGAATAAGATTTTATAAGAAGACTCCCATTTTTGTTTCCCTGTTGTTTGGTAGCATAAAAGATATAAATAGTGATCAAGGGTATTTTTATCCAGTTTTTATTTTTAATCCACTATCTAAGTACAAAGATTGTTGAACTACTCTCTGGTCAAAATATGTTGACACTAGGGTATGAACTTAATGAAAAACTTCTATGAAAAGGATCCTTCACATCTAGAACCAGAAAAGTTCACACAGTGATTCACTGTAACCCATCCCCTCAAAGAATTGCAGGCCTATGTACCCCTCTGAAGGGAGACGCTGCAGTTTCAAATGCTGTAAATATTTCCATTGTCCTAATGCTACCTCTTGCCCTAGTTCTATGCTTATAAACATGGCACTATTTTTACCTTGAATAATGCATGGCTTGGTGGCCTGCAATATTAAAATAGAAGTCTGTTGTGTGCTTCATCTCATTGGTGTGCCCGGTGGCCTCAATCCAGTGTCCAATTGGAAGATGATAAACACCATCCACGACGTTGTTTTCATCATAAGTACAGCAACGGTCGTGGTGTGGCCCATTGCCTGGAACAATAAAGGACAGACAGAACAATTCCAGCAAAGTTCTGCTTAAACAGTCACAAAGCAGCTGACACAAAATTAATAATAAGATAATAACAAATATAAAGCTACATGATCTACACATTTCAGTATTAAAACATACAGTAGAGCAAGAGAGAAAATAGGAGAAATTTGTAAGAAGCTAGTGATGAATGTCATAGAGTTCTGTATTCCCTTTGAGCATATTAACTCTTTTAGAATTTCTTGGTACTCTCATTGCCTTAAGAGTCTCTTGCAAATTATTCTGCAGCCTGATAAGCTGCTGAAAAGGGTTCTTAAAGCCATTAACGTCTCTGTAGTACATGCTTTTAATGTTTTGGTATACAAATTCATGATTAGAATCAGTAATATAGTGTTTTAGTATCAGCTCAAAAAATAAACAAATTCTAAAAATAAATACATCATTTCGCTTAGCATAATGCTTTCCAGGTCAGTCAGAGAAAGATAAATATCATATGATCTCACTCATTTGTAGAATATAATGAACAACATAAACTGATGAAAAAAAATAGATCCAGAGACACAGAAGCATCAAACAGACCATCCAACCTCAGGTGGGGGGGGGGGGGGGGGGGGGAGAGATCAACCAAAGGACTTGTATACATGCATACAAGCATAACCTATGGACACAGATAGCAGAGGGGTGATGGCATGTGATAGGGGGTGGGAATAGCTGGGGAGAGGTCAATGGAGGAAAAAAGAGACATATGCAATACTTTAAACAATAACGAATTTTAAAAGATAAATAAATAAATGCATTAATAAATAATAAAACAAATGATCACATCCAATCTAGGTGGCATGTAAGTCAGTGGTTAGTATCATTTTCAGATGGGGAAAGTAAGTTTCACAGAGATTAACTGGCTTGTCCAAGGTCACAGAACTAGTAAGCGCAGAGCTATTGGTAACCTGATGCCCCTAGTCCACACCTTTCCAGTACCTGACAGCTTCATGCTGTTTTCTGCCTACCTCACAAGCACCCCGCACACATCCTCCTTCCAGGGAGTGGAGCAAAAGAGGCAGAGAAGGAAGACTATGTCCCTGAAACACCATCTACCCAGTATCAAGAACACTAGTAAACAGATCACTTCTATGAAAATTATAAATCATACAACATTTTTCTTAGCGCTTTATGTCACCACCCCATTTCAAGTTATTCCTTTCCTTAAATTACCTAATTTCCATAATTTTCATTAATTAAAACATAAGCAAAATAAAAATAGGAATAAGTCACATTTGTTATGTCTATAACATTTTGACTCATTTGTTCCTTGCTCTGTCTTATAAAATATTTAATCTAAAGCTACTTGGCATAAAATCTCAAAAAAATTCCTTAAGTCATTAGGCAGCTCTTTAAGGATATAATTCCCTTCCATCAGATAGAAGGTAAGGATGGCTTCATTAATAAATCATCACTGATCTTTCTGGATGAGATGCCTCTTTTGTTCTTGATAGCTGCAAGGTACTATACCAACTGCTCTATCAACCTGGATACTTAATAGATGAAAACCAAACTATACCAGCAATCTCACTTCTAGAAATATATCTAAAAGAAATATGAACAAAAGGAAGATACATACAGATATGTATGTATGTGGCAATACTATTTTTAAAGCAAATACTGTAGCCTACACAAGTCCATTTACACATTCTTCCACAAGTATTTGAGTGCCAACTATATGACAGGCACAGGGCACTAAGTCACGTTAAGGATTTATGTACTTACCATAAAATCAATTAAACTATTAAAATATTTTAAGCAGGCAGGTGACATGAAAAAATTAGTATCATGAAAAGCTCTCTCTGGTTTCAGAGCAAAACACTGGTTTAAGCACGCTAAGCCTAGAAGCAGAAAATCCATGGCAGGAGATGATGAAAGCCTGGAGGGAGAAATGGAAAGGAGTGGGAAGATTCAGGAGGAAAAAGCCACACAGCTTGGTGATTCATTAGACATGGGAGGAGCAGGAGAAAGGGAATCAATGCACTTCTAGCACATATAACTCAGTACCTAGGAGAGGCTGGAAGGGAGCTCACTGGTCTGGCTTGGCACCCTGGGCTTGGAGTGCTGTTTAGGTATCCTAAAGGGGATGTCAAGTACAGAGTTGGAGACAACGATTTGACACTCAGACCAGAGGTCTGAAGTAGGAAAATGAATTTATGATGCATCTGAACGCAATGGCAATGGAAACAAGGAAATAGTGTGAGTCACAAAGAAAACAATATTAATTGAGAAGAAAAGCAATCTAGAACAGTATTTGGAGATAGGGCCTTAGATAATTAAGATTAAATGAGATCACAATGGTGGGCCCCATAAGGTACCAGTGTCCTTATAAGAATGGGAAGACACCACAGAGATCTCTCTCCATGCAGATATAGTGGAAAGGCCACGTGACAACACAGGAGAGCGCAGCCATCAGCAAAGCCAGGGAAAGAGTCCTCGCCAGAAACCAAATCTGCGGGCCCTCTGATCTGGGACTTTCTGGTCAAGAACTGAGAGAAAATAAATTTCTGTCATTTAAGTCCCGCAGTCTATGGACTTATAAAAGCTCAAGTCCATAGAAGCTCAAGCAGGTTAATACCCTCATATGTGTGAAATATTCCAGAATTTAATCCAGTTAATAACCAAATATTATTGAGAGCTTGTTACGTATCCAGTTTTGTAGTAAACTTAGATAAATGAAATTTAAAACCTGATTCCAACAATGAATGGGCCACTGGTGTTTAGACAAAGGTTACACAAATCAATTAGTAAGTGAAACTAAACTAAATTTTAAAGTTATCATATAACTTTAAAATTATATGATAAAATACTTTTACATTAACAGATTATTCAAAGATTGCAAATAGGCTAATTTTCAGTGGTATTTTAAATGTACAATACTATACTGAAATGTATTTTCAGGAGCAATCACCTCACTAAGAAAGAGAACTGACAGATTTGTGGTGTGTACACAAATGTAGAAGGCTGAAAATAGAGATGGTTGTTGCTGTGCGAGTTAGACTTACTGGAGAAAGGGTTTGTGATAGACAATGGGCTGGGTCACAAGCTGTGACTGACAACAGGGTATGTTATAGATACATAACAAAGGCACGGAATGTATGAACGTGATTCAAAGCAGGAAATAGATAATAGGAACAAATATGTTTATTTCACTGGGTAGTGACCACATAATATGGACTCATAGGAGATCCATATAACTTATCAAACTCTAATACAAGCACTGTAAAATAAATGGATTTCATAAATTGGAAAAGCAGAGAGCAGAATTACCACTTCTCTAACCATGATTTAAGCAGTCAGATATTCTTTTAATGAAGAAGATTTACATTAATTAGTGATTCATGGGAAGCATCTCAAAGATTGAAGATTCTCTTTAAAAGCATTCTAAACAATGGCATTACCAGGCAATTATGCTTCCATTTAAAATTGAATACAATAAAAGAGCTTTCTTTCTTATATCATTTTTAGAGAAAATCTGAAACTTCGATTGTTCTTAATAGGCTTGACTCAAAGCACTAAGACTGAATTATTAATAATTCATTCAACGTGATAATGGAGAGTGAGGCCAAAGATTTGACCACCTGATTTGAAATATCAAATCCTCTGATAGCCAATTATGCCATGATTCAGGAGATTAACAAGAAGATCAGCATATTAAAATACTCCATCTCTGCATAATTGAACATATTTGCTGGATACATTTACTTGCTGTGTCCCACGAGAGATGTTTATATTCATGTGTTCAATAAATTTTATTTATTGTGTTCAGTTAAATTTTATTTAACTGCTCTAATAATTTTACAAATTATTAGTAAGTGAAACTAAACTAAATTTTAAAGTTATTATATAACTTTAAAATTATATGATAAAATACTTTTACATTAACAGATTATTCAAAGATTGCAAATAGGCTAATTTTCAGTGGTATTTTAAGCAATTAAACAATTAAAATATTTTAAGCAGGCAGGTGACATGAAAAAATTAGTATCATGAAAAGCTCTCTCTGGTTTCAGAGCAAAACACTGGTTTAAGCACGCTAAGCCTAGAAGCAGAAAATCCATGGCAGGAGATGATGAAAGCCTGGAGGGAGAAATGGAAAGGAGTGGGAAGATTCAGGAGGAAAAAGCCACACAGCTTGGTGATTCATTAGACATGGGAGGAGCAGGAGAAAGGGAATCAATGCACTTCTAGCACATATAACTCAGTACCTAGGAGAGGCTGGAAGGGAGCTCACTGGTCTGGCTTGGCACCCTGGGCTTGGAGTGCTGTTTAGGTATCCTAAAGGGGATGTCAAGTACAGAGTTGGAGACAACGATTTGACACTCAGACCAGAGGTCTGAACTAGGAAAATGAATTTATGATGCATCTGAACGCAATGGCAATGGAAACAAGGAAATAGTGTGAGTCACAAAGAAAACAATATTAATTGAGAAGAAAAGCAATCTAGAACTGTATTTGGAGATAGGGCCTTAGATAATTAAGATTAAATGAGATCACAATGGTGGGCCCCATAAGGTACCAGTGTCCTTATAAGAAAGCTGATGGGCATGTAGGCACTGCTCTACTTACTGGAAAGAAACTAGATGTGTCCAGCTGATCGAAAGAGAATAGAGTGGTCAAATATAATTTTTAAAGATTAAATTTTGTTTAGAAATTGATGAGACAGATAGTTTTAAATCCTTTCAATAAGACATTATAACCTGTAAAAAATAAAAGCGGGTCAATTAGGGACATTATCTTAAAATTTGCCATAAACTGCACATGTATAAGAAAGAGCTGAAGAAGGATTTTGCTTCTCTTGGGATTATGTCTGGCTGCAAGCAACAGAAAATCTAACGGTGACTTAAATACAGGTCTATCTCTCACATAACAAGAGTTGCAAAGCCAGGTAGCACACTGGTGAGGTACTAAGTGCTTTCTAAATGTCAGCTTTGCCATTCCTCACACATTGACTTTGTTGTCACGCCTGTCACCTCACATTCAGAGGGTGACCTCTAGGCATCATGTCAGGAGTCCTAGCCATGGAGAAGGGTGAAGAGTCTCTGCTCCTTTTCATGAGAGAACTGAACTTTCCTGGGAGCCTCACCCAAAAGACTTCTTATGCTCATTAGCCAGAACTACATGACATAGCCATCCTTGGTCCAATTGCCAGCCAAGGAGTAAGATGACCATACCAGTTAGAGCAATAATGATTCATCTCACCTCTACCAAAACAAATCAGGATTGTTAGCCCGGGAAAGTGGGGAGAAACAAATGCTAATTAGGTCACTAATGGCAACTGTGCTACATCTGAACACATCCTCTTTCTCCAGCAAATCACTGTGGAAGATAAACCACATTTCTTTAGATACCACATGTCTCTACCTGATTTAATTCAAAAGTACCCAATGTACTAAATTTTTCATTGTAAATTATCTTGTTTAAATCAACAGTAAAACTAAAAGCATTTTAATATATTTTTTAAAATTAAAAATTGCCAGAGAGAGAGGTGTTATTTGTCTGGCACTTGATTGTGTTTGGCTATACAATCTTTGCTATAACACAGCATCTCTTCTATTCCTAGCCTTAAACCTTTGCAAATCTCTCCTCTTCCAGTTTTCCTGCAGTCTCTGCCTCTCAGTCATGTCTTATAACTTTATCTTTCCTCTAACTGGCCCTGTCCTCACTGAACAACCTCACTTCACTCTTCATTCTGCACTGCGATTTGGCATCTGCCTTCAACACTCCACTGGAAGAAAAAAAAAACAACTTTAAATGAACTCATCTCCTAACTGTCAGGTTCGTTTTCCATCTTTCTTTACCTGCCTGCAGCATTTAGTGGTAGTGACCACTCCCTGTTGAAACTCTCCTCTGTTGGTTCCACAATACTCTTCTCCTGGAAGGCACTATATTACAGGGATTAAGTGCATGGGTTCAACATTCAGACTGGAACTCCATCCCAATCTACACTATTTACTGCTTGTAAACAGTAGTGAGAGAGTCACGTAGTTAAGCAACCTGTCTCTCTTCTCATGTGTGATAACGGGATCCTAATACTGCTATTTGTCTCATAGAGTTGTGAGTGAATTCACTTAGATAATCTATCAGTAGTGAGAGAGTCACTTAAGCAACCTGTCTCTCTTCTCATGTGTAATAAAGGGATCCTAATACTGCTATCTGTCTCATAGAGTTGTGAGTGAATTCACTTAGATAATCCATTTAAAGGATTAAACATGGTTGGCGCTCAGTAACAACTTAACAACTCCTAGCTACTATTTTCTTACATGTCTTCCAGTCCTTCTAATGTGCTTGCAAATCTGTACGCTGACATGCAAAACAAGTAAACCACTAAAAGAGGTCAAATTGTTTTCAACAACAGCTTTGTTCAGACCTATATGTTTCAAGACAAGACCACAGTAACAGTTACTTCACATGGGTTCATGGGCTCCAAAGATAAGACCACTGATTTTTCCAGTAATTCACCTGATCTACAAATTCTGACCAATCCCTGCCCAAACTCTGCTAACTTCTCCCTAAAACCAAAACTAATTGGAACTC
>NW_005371219.1:682567-688142 GCF_000412655.1 Myotis brandtii
TAGAAACATCGATGAGAGAGAAACATCGATCAGCTGCCTCCTGCACATCTCCTACCTGGGGATGTCCCGCAACCCAGGTACATGCCCTTGACCGGAATCGAACCTGGGACCCTTCAGTCCGCAGGCCGACGCTCTATCCACTGAGCCAAACTGGTTTCGGCCTAAAGCAATTTTTAAAGCTAGTTCAAAATATGTTAGAATGATGAAATACCAGGGTGTTTTGTTGTTGTATTTTTTACTTTACGAGTCATAAGTCCCTTTTGAGAATCCGTGGAAAGCTATAGATCATCCTCGCTCCCCCAAAAATGTTTAATGCTCATACACACAGTGCATACACCTTATCATTATTCCATACGTTAGAAGAGAGGAAATGCGATTCACAGTTACGACCATAAGAGAAAGATATAAAATTTTCATTAAGATACCAATTGAAATGTAGACATCTACTTTTTTATACAACTTTTTCTTTTTTCCTCCCTGAAAACATCAAAGATTTATTTGGCACAAAACAATTAAAATTTTCTATCAAGTGTCAGCCATTTAAAAACAAAGATTTCTCTATGTATGAAGTTTTATAAACAACCTTTCAACAGCCATGTCTTTCAAAGCAGCTGCCTTCTTGTATAGAATGTAGAGACTAGGGCAGTTTAAAAATTGCATCAGTGGTCTTCTTACAAGTGAAAACAAGTAATCCATTACATCGCTAAAGATTTTTAATTTTTTTCCACTCTACAGGACAAGACTACTCTAATAGACCTAGGCCATCACTTATATTGAAACCTCAATATCAACAGAAGTTAGCAAGGAATCGCTTATAAATATTTACAAGCATACTTTTCTCATTCTCAATTTGTGAAATTTATTCTCAAAGAAATCCTGACACAAAGTAAACGGATATGGGACCATGGTAAAATACTTGTCAAACATGTCATAGACATCAAAATATTCAGCCTAACAACTTTTAAATCTTTAAAATAAAACAAGCATCACTAGTATTATCAGTCAAAAATGTCTACATGAATTCATTATAAAAATAATTGTTAAAGCATTCACACAAAAAAGTCAAAGGCAAGATCTTTGTAGAGATTTTTAACTAATTTTAATTATCTACAGCAAAGTAATTTGCTCACATCTGAGCAAAATTAAGCTATCCAACACTTCTTCCCAAATGAAGGAAAAATTGCTCAGACTTAGGGAGACTGTCCCTAAGAGTCATTAAAAAAGAGTCATTAACTCTTTTTTAAATTAATGATAACACTTTCCCAAATTTGTTTTGGGAGATAGAGAAAGCATGGAATAGGAAAGGGGAAATATAAGATTAGGAGAGAATGCGATGTTGATTAAATTTTTTTCCATGGGGTTATATACAAACTGTAAAGTTATAGTAGAGTACAATGAAATACTGCCACCCAGTGGAATAACAATATAAATAAAATCTTCTAATTTGAAGACTGCAAGAATTTTCCATTGAAATAACAGAGCTTAATTATTTTCAAAATATTTTCAAAAATATAATTCCTTAAAGAAAACAATTTAGTGGGACAGACAGCAGAAGTGTGAGTACATCTTTCCCTGAATTTGTTGTTCTCATAGCTTAAATGACTTGACAGAGTTCTATGTTTATTTAGCAGCAAAGCAAGTGCTGGAGCCCGCAGCTGCTGGCTCCCACTTCTTTGCTGCTCACACCAGGCAGCCCTCCTAAAAAGCCTTTGACATCTCTGCTCTTGTCCAAACATTGTATTTCAAAGAGGAAAAACCAGACTCAAGAGATTATCAAGGCTTCTCAAACATTTCCAAGGGGTCTTGGGAGTGTGGCTTAAAGCAATACTAGTACCCTATTGTCATGAAAATGTTTAAGATGTGTATTTTTCTTTTTAAAATTTGTGTAAGATTTGTGTTCTATTCCATATCATATACATGTCTATCTTATTTATAAAATGTTTTCTTTCCCTCAAAAGTCTTTTAGAAAAATTATTGCTTTAAGACAATGGTGCATCTATCCCCTGCTACAAATTCACTAGCCCAGGACCACATTGAGGATGGGAAGATGGAGAATATGAGTATTGCAGTTTGAAACACCTGGAAAGTGCATTGTTCAAGTTCTTTCATTTATGAAGTATTTAATGAATACCTACCAAATGCCAGGCATTGTTTTAAGTCCTGGGACATGCTGTGATAACAAGCAACCCCAAATTATCCACGGCACAGAAGAACAAAGGTTTACTACCGCCCATGCTAGAATTTACTGCAGATTGGCTAAGGGCTCTTTTTGACATTGTCATCATCTTCATAGTGAGACCATCAGACAAAGCAATCACTATTTGAATATCAATAACAATCTACTGGCAGAGAGAAAAGAGTGAGGCAATGCAATAGGAAGTGACATACATTATTTACCACCACATTTTATTGACAAAAGCTAGCCACATGACAAAGATACACTTCTTCAACAAAGAATAATCCTCCCCTGGAGAGAAGATGTGGATATTGGTAAACAGTAATAGTAGGCCACACCCCAACTCTGGTTGGATGTGGAAGAAGGAATGAATAGGCATGGGACCCAAAGGAGTTAGATGATGTAGAAGTCCACTGATATGACAAGAAACCAAACTACAGCAGAAGCAACGGGAAATAAAAAGGAGTGATTGGGGGCAGAGGAGAGGTAGGGGAAACTGAAATATTTCCACTCCAGCATCTCTTACAGTAGTCTCCCGAATGAAAAGCAACTGGGGAAATTACAACGTTCTTATTCACTGGCCAGTCCCAGAACTATGAAATCAAAATCTGCCCAGGGGCTCATGATCAGGCAGCCCAGCCTAAGAAGTTCATAGGTTTCCATACACTTGAGTGACTGAGCTATGGTGTCTATAAATCAGGAACACAGAAAAACGTTGTTCATAAGTTGAAGTTTGGATATATTAAGTTTAAAGTACTTAATGGAAATCCAGAAGAAAAAGTCTTATAGACAACAGGAGGTATGAGTCTGGAGCCGAGGAAAGGAGATTAGGGCTAAAGCTATATCATCATAGGATTGAAGGAGGTCTTCCAAAGAAGGAAGGTAGCTTGAGATAAGAGGTGATCTGAGGGAAGAGGGCAAAGAGCACTTACACTTAATGGTAGTGTACAGGAGGATGAACTTGGTAATATTAGAGTTGGTGAAGGAAGGATAAATGTGCCAAAGCTAATTCCATTAAATCAGCATTGAACCATACTGCCTTATTTGTTTACCAAAAGAGTGAAGCTCTATACAAAACCAATTCATGCATTTCAAAGTAAAAGCTGCAATGTTCAGTCCAATTAGGTGTGTCAGCTGCTTACCCTATGGTTTCCTATTGCCCATACAAGGATTATCTGTATTAATGTTACCTGCCCATGATTTTTAGAAAACATGGATTCTTACAACTCAACAACTGAGAAGCAAATAAGCCAATGAAAAATGGGCAGCACATGCAAATAAACATTTCTCCAAGAACATGCACACACATGTGTATCCTCTGACTAGCATATGGCCAATAAGCACATGAAAAAAAAGTCAACATCAGCAGTCATTAGGGAAACACAAATCAAAACAAGATACCACTTCACATCCCTGGGTTGGCAAAAATAAAAAATACAGACAGTAACAAGCATTATGAAGGATGTGGAAAAACTGAAGCTGTCACACACTGTTGGTGGGAAATTAAAATGATGCAATTTGTCAAAACAGTTTGGCACTTCCTCAGAAGGTAAACTTCCTCAATAGGATAGAGTTGCCCTATTGTTATCATCGTAATTAGCCAATTATTAATATTAATAAAAGGAAAGAAAGCAAAGGGGGAAGTCAGGCATGGTTGAGCATATTCAGCTGGGAAGAAGAGGCCTGCTTGTTCCACCAGGAAGCTACAGCTTCACACCCCAGGGAACCGCAACATTGTCCCTCCAAGGGGATTAACACCCTTCCCTTCCCACCTCCTGTATTGGATTGTATTTCAGGGGGAGCATGGGGAGACATGAACACGCACAGTAGAAGTCGGGGTGGCACAGCGGAGATGCTTGCCTGTCAGTCTAGCCTGGGGGACAATGAATTGGCTAGGTAGTGGACCCCATCATAAGTGTGCAAAACCTTGGAGAGTAAAAATCCCCAGACAAAAAGTTCCCTCTCTCTTGCTCTTGTTCTCTCTTGTTTGCTCTTGTTCTTGTTCTCTCTCTTGCTCCATGACCCCCACTGGAACTGTGCACTTGCCTCTTCTTCACAGCCATGTGGCCTTAAGTAGCCCCATGGTGCACAGCGATGCAAACCCCTCACACAATGGACTGCAGCTGGGAACACAGCTAACCTAGCCAGATGCTGGACTGCACTTTCATATGGAGCAGAAACTCTGGGCAATGGCTCTGATTCTAGCTCTGCTGAAGACAAAATGGGCAAAAGAGAGAGAACTCATGACATGGACAACACTGTGGTGATTGGCAGGGATTGGTAATGGGGAGTGGAGATGAAGGCGGAAGAGGGCATAGAGGGTATAAAGGGTGATAGAACAAATAAAACTAAACTAAAATTTAAAAAAAATAAGGTAATATACTGGTAATTTATGACAAAAGACATGACTGTACATGTTCCATTAACATTTTCCAAAGGTACAAACAGTTCATAAGATCTACAAATAAAACATCCAAAAATGATGGCAATAAGAGATCAAATGACAATAAAAATTCTCTTGGCTCTTGGAAACAGCTGAGATCCTTCTGCAACTAAACTGAAAAAGAAAATGATTTTATAGTAGCCATTCCTCTGAGTCCCTAGGATTTAATTAGCTAAAATTCAGAATAAAGCACTATGCTAATGTGACATTATGATTTAACATTTAAAAACATGAAGGTCATGGATTTGAAAATATTAAACTTTTCACTCCGGTGTATACTGGCTGTTTCGCAGACCTGAGCTAGCTGGGCATGGCCCAGGATCCCACCATCAGAGCAGAAAACTGAGAAAATTTTCCAGGTCACAAAAGTTTCAATTTTTTGATGTTGTTGGAATAACAGAACACTTTAACGAGCTTACTGTAACAGAAGCCCTGGCTAGTCAAACCTGACCTGCTGGAGGAACTCGTCTCTTTCCCAGAAAGCTGAAATCTCCTCAGACTTCCCTTGTCTCATTAAGTTATCCATTCTCTGGCTTTCTACAGATCCAATTTATAAGTCTTTTTCTCATTCATTCTCAAATCTCAAACACTCATGAGCATTACCGTTATACAAAGAAACATATTTAATGAAACATAAAATTTCTACCATATGTGTTTATATTTCCCTGAAAACCATAGAATATGTTATACTTGTTTGCCTTATTATCCACCTTATTATTTTGTCTCCATAGAAGCCCCAAGGCACATTTTTAAGATTGTACTTGCTCCACCACCTTTTAGAAAAAAGAGTTTTGTAACTTTTCTCTCACCGTATAATCATGCAATAATATTTTAATTTTTCCAAAAATTAGAACCTCCTTCTGCTTCTAGGGGACATGAACAAGTCATCTAAAAGTAGCAAAATCTACATTTCAGCTCCCATTAACTCTATGGCAAATCCACAAAACAACTTCTGG
>NW_005371219.1:688157-691231 GCF_000412655.1 Myotis brandtii
CCATACTCTTTGAAACAATGTAAAACTAAAATGTCCAGCATCCAAACAAAAATCAATAGAGGTAAAAGTTAATTTCTTTCCTGTATACCAGCAATAAACAATTGACATTTGAAACTAAAATTAAAAAATATATACTATGTAAAATAGCATTAAAAAATCTTATGTATAATCTGGTTGGTATTTCTCAGTGGGTTGAGCATCATCCCATGCACCAAGTGGTCACCAGTTCGATTACTGGTCAGGGCACATGCCTGGGTCTCAGGCTAGATCCCCAGTAGGGGGCGTGCAGAAGGTAGCCGAATG
Source organism: Myotis brandtii (assembly GCF_000412655.1). Taxonomy (NCBI): domain Eukaryota; kingdom Metazoa; phylum Chordata; class Mammalia; order Chiroptera; family Vespertilionidae; genus Myotis; species Myotis brandtii. The sequence goes on from NW_005371219.1 coordinate 688,461, forward strand.
ATGTTTCTCATCGATGTTTCTCATTGATGTTTCTATCTCTCTCCCCCTCTCCTTTCCACTCTCTCTAAAATATCAATAAAATACATTTTAAAAAAACGTATGTATAAATCTAACAAAACATATACAGAAACTGTATGTGGAAAAGTACAAAAGCCTAATGAAAGACCTAATTAAATAGAGATATATGTTCAAAGATTAAAAGATTCAATATTTATAAGATGTCAATTCTTGTGCACTTGATCTATAGAGTCAACGCAATCCCAATCAAAATCATAGTAAGCTATAGATAGCAACAAACTGATTTTAAAATGTATAAGAAAAGGCAAAGAACCAAGAAGAGTCAATAAAATACTGAAGAACAAAGTTGGAGAACAAATCATATTCCGTTATTTCATGATTAATATAAAGCTACAGTAATCAACACAGTGTGCTATTGGTGAAAAAATAGACACATTGATCAGTGGAGAACCCAGAAATAGACCTATGCAATGCAAACATAGTCAACTCATTTTTTATAAAGGCAACTCAAAAAAGAAAGAATTGTATTTTCAATAAATGTTACTGGAACAATTGGATGTCTGTATACAAAAAAACAAAACAAGATGCAGACGTTACACCACACATAAAATATTAACACAAAATTGATTCTAGACCTAATGTAAAACTATAAAACTTCTAGAAAATAACACAGGAGAAAATTTAGGTGACCTTGGATTTGGGGGTGTTTGTTGTGTTTTTTTTTTTCAATCAAAAGCACAAAATCCATGAAAGTAGAAATTAATAACCTGAACTTTACTAAAATTAAAAGTTTTGCATCGAGAAAGAAACTGTTAAGACAATGAAAAGAAAAGTCACAGGCTAGGAGGAAATATTTGCAAATCACAGATCTCTTAAGAAGTTATATACAAAGAATTCTTAAAAGTCAGCAATAAGAAAACAACCCAATTTAAAAATGGAGAAAATATCTGAGTAGAGTAGACAGTAAGATATAATATCAGTATATTAAAGAAGATATACCGATGGCAAATAAGCATATGAAAAGATGTTCAACATTATCATTAGGCAATTGCAAATTAAAACAATGAGATACCACAATACATCCTATTAGAATAATTAACATCCAAAAAAACAAACAATACCAATTGTTGATATGACTATGAACAGCAGGAACTCTCATTTATAGCTGTCAGGAATAGGATTTTAAAAATGCTCTCGCACTCTGAATGACTTGTGATGGATAAACCTGTGGTGCATTCATACCATGGAATATTACTCAGCAATAGAAAATAAATGAGCTAACAAGAAATACACACACACACACACACACACACACACACCACCCTCAGATACATTCTGGTAACATAGGTCTATAGTAAAAGGAAAAAATAATGTAAGGAAAAAGTTTAAAAGCTTCAAAAGAAGAAGAAGAAAAGCAGATTGCCTACATGGAAATGGGCTTATTTTGATATCTGAATTATCAACTATAATGGGTGCTAGAAAGTATAAAGGCAAAGCCATCAAACAGAAAATTATTTTGAGACCAGAATACCTACCAAATGAGCAATCAAGTGTGAGGGCAAAACAAACACATTTTCAGGTATTTGAGGACTCAGATATTTTATCTTCCATTTACTGTTTCTTGAAAATTATTTGAAAACACAATCCAACAAAACGATCCATATACGTATACAAAAAAGAGGAAGATGTGAAATCCAAAAGAATTCAAATAACACACTAGTTCAGTGGTTCTCAACCTGTGGGTCGCGACCCCTTTGGGGGTCGAACGACCCTTTCACAGGGGTCGGCCTAAGACCATCCGAAAACACATATAATTACATATTACTTTGTGATTAATCACTATGCTTTATGTTCAATTTGTAACAAAGAAATTGGGGGTCACCACAACATGAGGAACTGTATTAAAGGGTCGCGGCATTAGGAAGGTTGAGAACCACTGCACTAGTTCAATTTTTTTTTTTTTTAAAAAGTCCCAGATAACTGTGCTCAGGAAGCTACATATTAGTGAAAATTAAAAGAGGAATTACCCAGTCTTTAAGGGAAAAAATGTTTTCAAAAAGTAAGCAATTTGCATTTATTAAATAGTGCAGTCAAGCTAGAAAATTTTGAGGATCTGTGTGCTTCCTCTGTTTAAAAAATTAACTAGAATTTTTAAAACAAGTTGATGAACATTACCATCCAAATATGAATTAAAACAAATTCTGGTGTCATTTTAGGTAAAATCTGAGCATGATTTATAATGTTAAAAAAAGATTATTTTTTGCTATTGTGGCAGCTTCTATGTCACAGAATTATATTTCCTTTTCTATGAGTCTATTTGTACTACTTGGTTCTGCAATATTTCTTAATCATAATAGTAAAAACAACAACACTAATAACACTTAATATACAGACTATTCTAAGTCCTTTACATTTATTAGCCAATTTAGTCGTCTTGCCCAAGGTCACCCACTAGTTAGTGAACCCCAGCCTTCTGGTTCTAGAATACGTGCTCCTGCCTAAACACTGGCTACTGTGCAGAGCCAGCTCAGCCAGAACGCAAGCCTGAGGGAGGGCGGTGAAAGATGAAGAAAAGACAAAGAGAATAAGCTGGGGTGGATCTTCCTGTGCCTGGCTGAGGCCAGAGAGAGATCCAGAGGCAAGCTGAGCCTTTATTTTATAGCCAGAGGTAAACAAGGTAGTGGTCACCATAGTTACAATGTTCTTGTGAGTTTCACTTGTTTTGGCAGCACTTGCTGCACCTCCCACAGCGC
>NW_005371219.1:691459-693865 GCF_000412655.1 Myotis brandtii
TTATATTTTTGATATTTATTTTATATATTTAAATGCCATTTAACATAGAAAAATTAACCAAAAAAATGAGTTTACATGTCACCTCTGACATGCGTGTCATAGGTTTGCCATCACTGATCTAGGGAGTGTCATAAGGTCAAGCCTAATTATGCTAAGTGGGCTATGCCCTCTAAGCTGGGACTTGTTTGTGGCTTTGCCAATAAGTCAGTCCGAGGCTTAATCCTATAGCCGCTCCCTACAGGCTATACCTCCTCATAATGCTCATTGTTAACTTACAGTTCTTAGAATCAATCTATCAATCTACAGAAGGACATCATACTAACACTTAAAAAACACAATTTAAATTACATAAAACTTTAAAAATATATGTTATATATTGTAAGTTTGTATAGGAATTATATATAATTTAAAATAATATAAAAATCAGCAGGGGGAGAGAGAGAATGAACTTAGCTAAATTCCTCATATTTCATAGCAAGTATCGTGGTTGATTTTATGGGTATACATCAGCTGTCACTAGAGATTATATAAAAACATAAAATTTATATGGCAACTCAGAAAAAAATCTAAAAACAGAAAAGTTAAATTGCTACATCAAAAAATAGCAGTAGGGTCCACTCTAACCAGTTTGGCTCAGTGGATAGAGCGTCGGCCTATGGACTGAAAGGACCCAGGTTCGATTCTGGTCAAGGGCATCTACCTTGGCTGTGGGCACATCCCCAGCTGCCTCCTAGCTGATCGATGTTTCTCTCTCATCGATGTTTCTAACTCTCTATCTCTCTCCCTTCCTCTCTATAAAAAAAATCAATAAAAAATATTTTTTTAAAAAAAGAGAGAAAAGAAATAGCAGCATTGCTGGGTCATTGTGACTGAGTTGGTTGGGCAACTTCCTGCACACTGAAAGATCGCCAGTTCAATTCCCAGTCAGGGCACATGCCTCAGTTGTGGGCGACCCCCAGTAGGGGGCATGCAGGAGGCAGCCAATCAATGTTTCACTCTCACATCGATGTTTCTCTCTTTCTCTCCCTTCCTCTTTCTAAAAAATCAATTTTAAAAATTTAAAAACAACAATAAAGAAATAGCAGTATAAACAAATTATTCAAAACTTTGGGAGGAATATCAGAAAAGCTAAAAATAGAAAAGGAGGGGGACCGAGATGACCTCTGTTTTTACCATTTTAATTTTTATTAAAAGTATCAGATCTTATTTCATTATAAAAAAATAATTACATACTACTATTAAAAATGATAGTACTGTAACGAAAGGCAAAAAACTGAAGAGGGAGACTTTCAGTTCTGGCATGAAAATACAAAAGGACAGTAAGTGCCACCAGACCATGTATCCCCACGGGGTACAAAAAGAGGCACAAGATAACATATCGCATATTACAGAACACTCATCTTTGCCGAGTCTGTTTCCACACCATTATGGTCTAAATGGCCTATCTGTCATATAAACTCCTAAAGAGACCTTCATTTCAGTGGCTTTAGACAACTATTGAGTATCACACACTCCAATCCTTCACCTCACACATTTCATCTAAAGAAAGGGCTGTCTAAATTCACATCACTGGCAGGGGTCTAATCGATGAAACCTTTTCAGGGTAGAATTCTGCAGTCTTCGTTGAAATGTAAAATAGGGCTACACTTCGGTTTCATTTCTCAGAATTTCCCCTACAGAAACACTTCCCAAATGCTCAAAGGTAACTCTATACACAGATTTTCAAGTAGGCTATTAGTTTATAACAGAGGAAAACAAACAAAACAAACAAAACTTAAGTGCACATTGATACATGCAGAACATTTTGGTGCCATTTAAAAAATGAGCTACACCTGTATCAAATAACCCTAAAAGGTAATACATACACCCACACATACATATATCGGGCAGTGAGTGGGTTTAAGATGGGAAGAGCAACCTGTTTTTTACCCTGTGAATTTCTTTGATTTTTTTTTTTTTACTACCAGCATTGTTTTTATATTTGAAGAAATCAGAGCATGCCTCAACTGTCATGTGGGATAAAAAATAATCCAAGAAGAGAAAAACTCAAACCTAAGGGGGAAAAACCATACTGTAATTGGCACGTTGCAGTCTAGGCTAGCGAAATGGCCGGCTGCCCTGGCTGGGTCATTTTTTAGTGAACGAAGGCAAGAATACGACAGCACAAAAACTGAGGGGCAGATGAGGCGTGACCCCTGGAGCGGCGGGGCTGCCCAGGCGGACCAGGACCCCGCGCAGGGAGGACACCGAGGCGAGCGGGCCCTGCTGCCCGCAGCGGAGGAATCCGCCCGCGATGCTGGATGCCCTGGGCAATGAACTGGGTTCTGGGCGCGCAGAGAACAGTCAGAGGCTCAAAGACCCAAGAGCCGACTGGACACAGACAAGACCATGGGGAAGACCTGGGGG
>NW_005371219.1:694657-717662 GCF_000412655.1 Myotis brandtii
ACCTTGTTTGGGCTGCATCACGCGGCCGGGAACAGATCGGAGGCCGGGGAGGGGGTCAGCGGGAGCCACCACTCGCCCGTCCCCTAGAAGCAGGCTGGGAACGCAGAGAGAGAGTAAGAAAGGGGGGAGAAAATGGGGTTCGGAAAGGGAGGAAACCCCTCAGACGCCCTGCGATTTTGCACTCATCTTTCAAAAAAAACTGGAAATTATCTTTATGTGGTTCCCAAAGGGAATGGCACATAGAAAGCAGCCTCCCTAATACTGAAGTGGGGAGGGGCGGGGGGGAGATCCTGGGCCGGTGGCGGGAGAGCTTGGGACCTTACCCTGGCCACTTACTCTCCCTGGCCCCGGGCTCTTTAGGTGGGGTCAGACCGAACCTGGGTTCAGCAACCTCCGTACTTGGGCTCTGGTTAGGAAAGAATTCAGACCCAAGACCCAAACTGTAAGAGAACGTTTATTTGGTAAATCACAGAGGTAGAAGAAGTAATTCATAGAAGAAATGGGCTTAGGAAACAAGTTATAGAAGTAAACTATAGTATAGGAGGGTGCTCAGAGCTTGGGGATGAGGACGCTAATGGTAACCTGCCTTGGGGAGGGGCATAGAAAGGCTGGGGTGCTCCTGGGAGGGAGAGCGCACTGGGTGGCGCTGGGTCCTCTGTCCTAAGGGTTTTAAGGATGCAGGTTTTAGGGGAGGACCCGGGGAAGATTCCAGTAGAATATTCAGTTCTCCACAGTGTGTCCATTCAGGGTTGTGGTCTCCCCTGATTGATTGGCCCACTCTGGGTAGGAGGTCATTATTCAATGTTGCTGGCCCTGAGGGCAACCGTGGGCGTCTCTGGTCTGGTTTTGCTGCTTTTCTAGACCTGGAGCTGAAATACAACTGAGACGTAGATGTTATCTCTAGGAAGGAAAGGTCAGGGGGTCCAAACTGCACGACCAGCGATATGCTAGGGAAGGAAAAAGTCACCCTAGGGTGAGGGCCCACCCTACAATAGATTGTCCCTTGCTAGGCACCTGGGGCTTTACAGCCTGGTGACCTGTACCTAGCCCATCATCCTAGCTCATGTCTGTCTAACTGCCCACCACAAAATGCGGGTATAAAATAATCTTGAAAGACCCTGCTAATCCTAAAGGTTCTCTCATTGGTAGAAGAGGCGTCATTTAGACCCAGAGCTGATGCATAAACAGTATTTTTCCCTTGTCTAGTCCAATTCAATGCCTGAAATAAAACCTGATCACTTTCTTTTTTTAATTATTATATCAGTTTAATATGTGTAAAATGGGTTTGTTTTACCTTCCCAAAGGAAAACAAAACAAAAACTCATTCCGTGATTATAAATATATGACATTCATAATTTTTAAATGGCATAAAAATAGAACCTTTTGTTGAAAACTTCCTTTCAGTAAAAGTCAGCACTATTTTTTCAACTTAAAACATTTTTTATGTCAAGAAATACAGGTTTATAGCTATTTGGTTAAAAAGAAAACTATTTGCCTGTGAGGCGGAGCTTTTATTTTTGTCATTACCATAAGGTAAACCAAGTGTCCTGTTAACATATTTGTTACTTTTTTAAACATATTTTTATTGATTTCAGAGAGGGAGAGAGAGATAGAAACAGCAACGATGAGAGAGAATCATTGATCAGCTGCCTCCTACACCCCCACACTGGGGATCAAGCCTGCAACCTGGACACATGTCCTGACTGGGAATTGAACCGTGACCTCCTGGTTCATAGGTCAACGCTCAAACCAGTGAGCTGTGCTGGCCCAGGCATATTTGTTACTTTTTGATCCTTTAATAAAATTGTCCTTGTGTTCTTACAATTGTATTTTCAGAAACACTTAAATAACAGTCTCTTATGTAAACTAAAGATATATTGTTTACCAGTATTTGAATACTTGCGAATAGCAAAAAAAAGAAAGCCAAAATGTCATTCAGAATACCATAAGTACAAGGAAAAGTACAAAAAAGTAAACCATACAAACTCAGTCTCTCTGTAGAACAATTAGTAAATTCATAATATGTTTTTCTCTTCAATATTGATATTCCACTCAATGTTTGGTTGGTTGCTAAGCTTAAGGATAAACACAAAGAAAAATGTGATGACAGCAAGGCTGGCCAAACATGCCTGATTCATTAGCAAAGCAGACATTAAATCACAGTGGCATGTGAGTCTGTTTATTCATTGCTCTTACAGAATACAGAATATTCTTAGACTAATTTTAGGAAACTAAGCGTCACTTTGGCCATGCAAGAATACCAGGAGCTGACAGTTTAGGACTTTCTTGTTGAAGAAAGACTGCGGTCTCTTGTGTACTTTCCAGATGGCATTATTCCTACCAGCTCTTTCAAAGTGAGAACTGTCCATTGTCAGCCTAAAGCGGTAAACTGAGGCAAGCTCAAAATTGTCGAGCAATATGAGTTTATTAAGGAATTGCAAAATAAAAGTTTATTAAGGAAAAGCTATAGGCAAGTCTGTTGAGGGTTTGGGATTGACTGTATTTATGGGCAGGGAATAGAAAGGGGAGAGTTCAGTTAGACTGAGTCTGTTAAGATAAAAAACAAACAAGGACCAGCTTTGAAAATTTCCTGAGCAGACAGATACAGTCCAGTCATACAAACAACACTCAATTCAGCTTATTTTACAAGATCCACCTGACCTGGGTCATTTCTTGTTCATGTCTTGGGAAACCATAAGCAAAATTTCCCAAGATTAATATGAAGTAACCCCTGACCAATTCCCTATCATTTAAGAGAAGTCCAATATTATCAGTTTTCTGTAAGTCAGGATTTCATAGGAAATCAGTCTCACAGTCCTTATGTTTTGTGTCCCTGGGGGCACATAACTGAGATTTTCCATTTTACCCTCTAGTTCCATTTTTTATTAAAATTATTTCACACCATTCTATAGATAAGACATATCAAAAATAGAAAACAATATATTTGTTCAACAGACATTATTCCTCCTCTCTCTGTATAAAGCAGTTGAGTAACTTTAACAGTTGGAAGTAGCCCTTTTAAGCACCTAAACAAAGTATGTAACAACTTATTTTATGACAATATTTAAATATAGTACAAAGCTACATTGTACATTAAATAAAATACAACTAGAAAGGAGAGCAAGTCCAATATATGGATTAAAGGACATATGCCATGCATCAATCATACTTTATCAGTCATTTGAATTTGTTAACCATGAAAATGTTAACAGCCATTGAACCCTTATATGTGGTTTTTATATTCATATTATCTTATCTAATTATCTCACCAATTCAGAGGTAATTACTATTGTTACTCCCAATTTTATATGTGAGGGAACTTGCACAGAAAGGTCCCATAAATAGGCCACAACAAGGAAGGGACAGAGCTATAAGTGCTATAAGTCATTCATTCAGTTTATAGTTAAAAATATATACAATACATGTAATTACATTATACGTTATATACATAGTTTGGTTCCTGATAAGGAAAAGCATTACAGAATGCAATTAAATCCCAGCATATTTAAATAAGTTACTCTTCATTAGCTCTAAATACACAATGGACTTCCTATAATTATTTCCTGTAACTAACTCCATCCTTAGGAATGATGAAACAGATGAATCATAAGTGGTATTCTAAACTGATCGATGAGTCTATAAAGACTAATATTTAGAGCGGATTTGGGTCAGGTCCTAGAAAATGGTCATTTTATGCCCTTATCTGCCTATCTTGTTGGTAATGGAAATACAGATGTAAGAAGCCAAGATGAATAATTTTCTAGTTATTAAGCTGTGTTTTGCCCAGTTCTTTTTCCTAGTTGAGTTCTCCATGTGAGTATTCTTATGATATTTCATAAAAATGATTATTTCTGAAATCAATTTGAGGTCAGATTCTTGATGCGATGACAGTTGAGTTTAAAGCAAGAGTCAGCTCAGTAGAGTCACATAATTCTAGTAATATTTTTAAAACACCAAACCCATTTCTAGCATTGAATTTCATTTCTATAGTGCTATCTTATATATAACTATAATACTTGGTGAAGAATGGGTCATAAGTTCAAATTTAGAGTTTCAGGATCCAATTCAAATGTTAATTTTTTGAAGGCCCCTCCGGGAAAGCTGTTACTTGGCTCCCTTGTGATTTATGTTTTTCTGAAACACTATTTCACTAGTCAGAGGTTGTCATAAATTTTTCCTGATAATATTGTGTATGTACACACACATTCACTGATGCAAACCATGTTTCACCCACAGCGTTAAGGGACTATCATAACTATTAGTTTATTACGTGTCAGAACATATCTGAGAGTTTAATGTGTCACATATATTATTTCCCATTTTGTAGCTTAAAAAAAAAAGCAAACAAACAGAACCTTCCAGAGAGAATTTGACTACAGCTTAGAAACTTTTGCACATTGTAACTGACTTTTCTGGGTTGGAAAACTGTAAGTTAGGCTACTTGAAATCCCTTTAAGAACCTGGAGCAGTAGAAGGATTTGAGCTGTACCAAGGCTGTATCCAAAAATCCCACAACATTTCTCAACTATGTAAACAATTCATGTCCTTTTGGGTTCATATAAAAATCTCTGATCTCCAGGAGATTCCAGTGATTCCGCTTCCCACCGCATCCCGGCATAGAAAAGCACTGCCTTTCCAGGGCATTGCCAACAGCCAGTTTTGTCATGCTTCTTTCTCTGTAATTTCCACAGTAAAAATATTAATTTTTAAAATGCTCCAAGTATCAAATTACCCTGAGGACCTGCCCCTTCCCTCTCACATCCCACCCCTCTGTCAGCATTGTAAAACGCACACGCTCTTCCCATACTTCTCAACTGAAAACCTCTACTCACCAAGCCCGTGGAGCCTGGGTTCTGTTAGGCAATGACCTCAACTGACTTTTCCTAGGGCAAGGAGAGGGCCAAGCCAGGTGGCTGGACCTCAAGGTTAGAGACGCCAGCTTAGAGCTTCCTTCAGATGTAAAAAGATCCTCCAAGGTGGGGGGTAACTTGAATGGCAGGCTAGTTAACACCTTTCTCATCAAGGGTGGAGGGCTTGATAACTCAACCCCTAGGAACAAAAGAGTGGTTGACTGGAAGGGATGATTTGAAACTCCCCAGGGAACTTTCAAAGAGTTTGATAAAAAGAAAAGAGGTTAGCTGAAAGCAGAGCTGGCTCATTTGTACTTAAATGGAGCATAAAGACTGAGGCAGGGGAGGGGAATCGGAGGGGAGAGGGGAGGAGGCAAGCCTGAGGGAGCTTTGTAAGAATTTGAACACTCTGTAATTTGCCCTTTGCTTCTTTTTCCTGACCATTGAATGTGTTTATATTAAAGGTATTTCAAATATAAACTGATTTGGGTGCTTATTGCTGAGATGGGGAGAGGAAGGCCGGCGGAAGGTTGAATGAAGAGGAGGCCCCCAGACAGGAAGGTGAAGGTCAGTGGTAACTGGAAAGGAGAAACCCATTGACCTTCAACAGCCAAGAAGGGATAAATCAGAAGCTGAGTAAAGACCCTAGGCTTCCCCCAAATCGTGAGCTCTTGCTGAGAACTTGGGGGCTGTCTGCAAATGCAGACCTAGTTTAGGAGGAAGAGGCGTGCTCATATTTTAATTAGTGGAACCAGCCACTTATTCAAAGATAGCTACTTGTCCAAGCATGCACTGTGGGTGCTGTCAAGGTAGTATTTCCCAAAATGACTCTCTTGTAAATTAATGAGAGAACCAGCAGGATGTAAAGATGGGTCAAAAAGAATCCCCAATATAATGTATATAGTAGACACTGAACAAATAGGAGATAACTAGGTTAGATACAAAACTGATTCATTTCTTCCTGGACCATGAAACTGGAACCTATGAGTTTATCTCTTCTACCAGACAGAAATCGCTTGCATGTGTAACAGATCAACACCTACAAGATTGAATATGTAACTTTGGGGATAGGGCCCTAATCAATAGTAAAATCACAAAATAAGCCCAAGCATGAATAATATTGTAGATACTGAAACAATTCTCAAGTGGGCCTGGTGGACCCCGCTCCAGCCTACGGGACATGCAGTCAATCTTACACTGTAGTTCTAAGTTTTGGATATTTTTTCTTAACAATGTGTAATAAAAATAAAAACCTCCCATTTGTTCAGCTTCTGTCTACCGTGGTCTAGGCGCTGTACTAGTTGCCTTACATACCTTATCTTATTTAATCCTCTCCCCTATTTCCATTACATTTTTTATTGTTTTAACATATTTTTTATTGTTGACAGTATTACAGATGTCCCCCATTATCCCTCCCCCCTCTATTTCCATTACATAGTTATCATCTCTGTTAAACAGAAGGACCTGAGTTTTTGGAACATTAACTGATTTACCAAAGACCATACAGCTAATAAATGGCAGAGGCAGGATTCGAACCCAGGAGTGCCTGACCCAATAGCCTCTCCAGCCGGGGATGCAGCTCAGCACCACATGGAAGCACTGGGCTGAAGGGAGCCCACACTCCACTTGCAAAGCCTTTTACTCTGAGTGTCTTTTTCTTCCCAAAAAAATACTTGCTCCTTGGTAAGCCTCATGCCACAGGGAAAATCTATATAAAGCCCTGGGGGAAAGAGTGCCCAGGGGTGACATATTTCACTACTCCTAGCCCCACAAAGGCCTTATATAAGCTGAAGCTCTGACTCCAAATGTAATTAAAATCTATAATAATAAAAGTGTAATGTGCTAATTAGACCAGACGTCCTTCCTGATGACCTTCTGGATGGAGCCGGGGCTGTGAGGGAAGCCTGGGTCCCGGGTGCCAGAGGGAAGCCGGTGCTAGCAGCCGGGGGAAGGAAGGCCTACTCTTGCATGAATTTCATGCATCGGGCCTCTAGTTTTTAAATAAATGTTTAGACACAGTTTGGCAAATCTCAATATGTTTACTCATTGGAACAGATCCTTAAAAAGTACTGCTATTAGCAGACTATATCAACCTGGACAAATACAAATGCATCAAACTAGATGTAGACCAGTGGCCTAGACTTCCTACACATTCACTCTGGTGACAGTGACTGCCTAGGGGCTCAGCCACGGGGAGGATTCTGCACACTCAGCTAAGACCCAGTTCTGCAGGAACGTTACCAGAAACGCCACCGCCCTTGTGTAGCTCAAGGAACTCTGAGCGATGAGTGAATCGGGAAGCAAAAATTCTAATGCTTCCTGTCTTGAAAGGAGGCCAGAGAAGGCTCTGATGAGGGGGATGGTTTTCTTAACCTGACCTAACACATTTCACTTCAGTTTCAGTGAGAAATGAGACCAAGTGGAGGGAGGTGCTATTCTCTCTATGCCACCACCACCACACACACACACACACACACACACACACACACACACACACACACACGGCTTGCAGCATTTACAAAGTCACCCTATGGGGAACAGGGATCAGGCGAGGGCGGGGTTGCGTTGGATGGAGGCCTTGTAACAACAGCAACTGCCAGTCCGTCTGAGGGAAGTAACCACTGTGACAACATCATTCGTCTGTGATCTAAGAAGCTGCTGGTATTCTCTGTAGCAGAGGCACAAACAGCAGACCACACCCGGGCATACATGAACTTTTGTTTAAATAGTTGCCAAAATATAAAAATTGGATAATTTCACACAAATACACAAATTTTTGACCTTTTTTGAAAAACTAGATTTGGCAAGAAGGGGCTACAACCTTCAAAGGCGCAGTAGGCTGAGCTGGAGGCTGCCTCCCCGTTGGATAAGCTTGAACTCCTGACGCTCTCGTCTCCACCGGCCCAAACTGCCTCCCTGAAACTGTGGCCAAGTTGCTACTTGTTTTCACACTCCAAGAGTTTTTGTTTGTTAGTTTTTCAAAATAGCATTAAAAAGAAAGTAGCATGGCCCTAACCAGTTTGGCTCAGTGGATAGAGCTTCAGCCTGCGGACTCAAGGGTACCAGGTGCGATTCCGGTCAAGAGCATGTACCTGGTTGGAGGCACATCCCCAGTAGGGGGTGTGCAGGAGGCAGCTGATCGATGTTTCTCTCTCATTGATGTTTCTAACTCTCTGTCCCTCTTCCTTCTTCTCTTGGAAGAACTGCCAGTTGGGATTGGGTCCAGAACAAAAAAGGGCTGGTAGCAGTTACAAGTGACAATGCTTTTGGAAATGTGTTACAAGTGACAATGCTTTGAGAAATGTGTTACAAGTGACAATGCTTTGGGAAATGTATGCCCTAGCACAGTGGTCAGCAAACCGCGGCTCGCGAGCCACATGCAGCTCTTTGGCCCCTTGAGTGTGGCTCTTCCACAAAATACCACGTGCAGGCGCACGTACAGTGCGATTGAAACTTCGTGGCCCATGCGCAGAAGTCGGTTTTCGGCCTGGGCAGGTCTATTTGAAGAAGTGGTGTTAGAAGAAGTGGGGGGTGTTGTGGTTGGGCTACCGGAGATGGCACAGGCGGGCTGCGGGATACGCAGCGCAGGGGAGGTACATTGTTTTGAGGTACGTTCGCTGAGGTCGACCCCTTCCAACTCTCCCATCCACACTTGTCTATCTGAAACAAGTATACCAGAGGAGTGTGGATGGGAGAGTTGGAAGGGGTCGACCTCAGCAAACGTACCTCAATCAGATTGAGGACGTTTTTAGCAAAGGCCAGCTTAGGAGTACCCTAATTAAGTTAATAACAATGTACCTACCTATATAGTTTAAGTTTAAAAAATTTGGCTCTCAAAAGAAATTTCAATGGTTGTACTGTTGATATTTGGCTCTGTTGACTAATGAGTTTGCTGACCACTGTCCTAGCGGATCCCATCAAGCTAAGATGTTTGAGGTGGGTAGTGATGCTGTGTGGAGTCTCTGCAAACCCTGGCAGATCTTTCCAACAAAACTTGACAGGAAACGGTACATAACTATCACAGTTTCTTTGCCCTGCGTAAGTTAATTACCACACATGTTTTACTGATTCCTTGGGTCTCCCAAATGGGATTAAGCTCTAGTCATCATAGTGGTAACTGGCTTGAAAATGCACCTATATTGTGTGTTTCTATTACTTTTCTATTTCCCCACATTTACTGCTATTTTTCTTCCTCTCCAAATTAACTATTTGATTGAACCATATTTGCTATTTTTTGTAGGTCAAAAATGATTGGATAGCAGTAGTTTCATCTTAATGTTTGAACTTGAATCCTTAATTTGAGATCCTTTTTGGGGGCACTCAGATTAAGAAAATGTTTTACCTGTTTTTTGAATTTTGTATAAATGAAATCTTAGCATATGTACTCTTTTGTACCATGTCTTTCACTCAACATTATGTTTTTGAAACACATACATGTGGTGGCATGTAACTATATATGGCTCAATTGTTTTTGTTTACAGCATGTTTTGTATCTCATACATTTTATTGTTAATAGACACTAATTATTTTCATTGTGGTCCTATTACAAACAGGGAAGCTATTAACAGCCTGGTTAATAAATGTACATAACGATGCACATTTGCACAAGTTTTCTAGGTCATATACTTAGAAGTAGAATTGCTGAACATAGAATATGTTCATATTCTACTTTTTCTTTAAAGGATATTCAAAATAGGGAATGATAACCCTTCCCAGGGAACAATTCAGTGTGTACATCTTCCTAATCTCTACTCCCTACACAGCACATCTCCACTGTGGGAATATGAGCCTGCGGTAGGAAAGAGGTCAGAGACTTTTTTTTCTCTCTTAGCATATGTCCTGTATTTAAGTAGTGCAATCTCCCTAAGTATTCTCTTTTCCGCAACAAATAAATAAACCTAATTCCTTTAGTCATTTCTTCACAGAGGCTGTTTCCTATGCCTCTAGTTTCCTTGGATCTCCTCTGGACTGCTTCCACATTTTTCAAATCCAGGGTGAACATGTAATTTATTGTTCAAAGCAGGTCAATTTTGAGAATGAGAAGAGGTGTTAAAATCCAGTTTTAATTGGTTTACAATAGATGTAAATGCTATCTATCCCAGGAAACCAGAAGGTACTATTACCTTATTCATGTCACACTCTGTGTGTGTGTTCTGAAAGCATTAAGGAATGCTCTGAAGAACTGGCTCATATTATTATAGAAGGGTAGTTGGCTCCATGACACATTCCCACTTACAATCCCAGTCTCAGAGACTTTGTTATAAGCTTATTATGCATAACTAACAGCACATAATGGTATTCCTAAACAGGAAGGGCACAACGTTGGTCTCTCAGTGGTAATGAAGTAATAACTACTTTTGCACTGTGTCCTTTAGGGAAATTGGGACTGCTACTTGATCTTCAATTTAGCAATAAACACAAATCTCAATGGCAATTTTGTATTCAAAGGAGATTTAGCTAGTTGCTAAGTAACCATGGGAAAGAAGGTAAAATAGGGACATTTTTATTAACTTCCCTAGTGTTTACTGACTTCAGAAAACAGTTCTCTTTTCCACAGAACCTGTCTGACAATTTGTATTTGGAAAACTCAAAGTGTGAAATTTTTCTACAAGCAGAAATATGCAGAACAAACTGTTTTAGACACTGGGTTAGGATTTGTTTATATAAAACAGTCTATTATGCATCTCATTGCTTAGATAACCAAAATATCTGAATAAAAAAGCAAAAATGTTTGGTGACAAGTCTAACTGTCTTAGATATGCTAGGGTTTTCTCAAATAGTTTGGTGATAATAATAGACGAGATCATTTAATGAGAGCTACCTTGTGGTGGTCACTGAGCTTCAAACTCTGGTTACATTATCTAATAAAATCCCCTTAATTTTTGTTAATTAGAAATTATGATTTCATTTTATTGGTTAAGCCACTGAAGCTCAAGTAGTTACCTAAATTATTTCTATGTTCCGAGTTAGTAGGTGGTTGAGCAGATATTTTAACTCAATGCTATTTGATTCAAAAGCCCTTATACTTTTTATAAAATATTCAGAGAAAAAAAATCATGAATACCCACAGCAGTTTGGTGATTGCTGGGGGGAGGGAGGAGTAGAAGGAAGTGGAAGAGGGTATGGGGGATAAATCATGATGAAGGAGACTTGACTTGCAGTGGTAAACACACAATACAGGGTACAGATGATGTGTTGTAGGACTGTACAGCTGAAACCTGTGTATAATTTTGTTAACCAGTGTCACTCCAAAAAAATCAATAAAAAGAAAAAAAGAGAGGCTTTGATTTTATTTGCTAACTCATAAAAGATACTACAGTTCAAATGACATTAAAGTAATTGAGACATCCAGCACTGAGACTTGGAAATATTAGTTTATTAAAACAATTCAAAATGATATAAGTAGAGGTTTGGGGGCCCACTTTACAAAACAGAAGCTATACTTTCCTTGAAAATGTATTACCAAACTAAATTTTTCAAAAAGTATTAATATTTAAGCACCCAAGAAGCTGACTTAATCTAAAATGTAGGGAAAAAATACTATTTGAAAATAAATACTGAATTTCACATTCTTGAGAAGCCAATGTAAACAATATTAATTTAGAAAAAAAATAAGTATCAATTGATATGATTATGTAGATGATCAAGTAGGAGGAGTTTAACTCCCAGATCCACAGAAGTAAGATGCTTTTTTTCTGGTTGCCTGTAAAGTCCAGTTTTTGCTTTAACAAAAGTTCACTTTGCTGGATGAATTTTTGGCTCATCTTGTGTGAATTTGAGATTATTCTGAAGCAGAACACTTGAAAGTAGTGAAATAATGACCCTGTGTAACCTAACTTTTCAAGATGCAATGAAAGTAGAAATTTTACAAATTATTCTTTTTCATTGTTCTTCTCATTGCCCATCATGCATAGGAGTTTTTTTCTTTTCTATTTTTTCCTTTCTGTTTAATTTCCATAAATTAATCATCATTTTCTCTCATCTTCATACCCTCTGGCCTACCTTTTTTTCCCCCTGAGTTTTTAACTCCTAGCAAACTCTTTTAAAATAGCTGGATCACATCAATAGCTTCCTTCACAGCATATTAAATGTGAATCTTTACTGGGAAAAAGATAATACTTTAAAGATCTACATTTGTTATGAACTTTGCTGAAAATAGCTACAAAATTAATTACTGTGGTATAGGAAAAAAATTTTAATAGTCAAATTATATATTTGAACAAAAGTAATATAAGCTATATCTTTATGAGAAAAAAATGTTTAAAATGTCAAGAAAACATTCCTAGATTTTTTTTATTGCTAGCAAAGCTAAAAATAATATGTGAAGGAAACTCTGTACAATATAACTGACAGTGTCTAAAAATCAAGAATGATGGATTTCTGCCATAACCGGTTTGGCTCAGTGGATAGAGCGTCGGCCTGCGGACTGAAGGGTCCCAGGTTCGATTCCGGTCAAGGGCATGTACCTTGGTTGCGGGCACATCTCCAGTAGGAAGTGTGCAGGAGGCAGCTGATCGATGTTTCTCTCTCATCGATGTTTCTAACTCTCTATCTCTCTCCTTTCCTCTCTGTAAAAAATCAATAAAATATATTTAAAAAAAAAAAGAATGATGGATTTCTAAGAAGCTTACAATACTTTATAAATGAGATGCTAGCTAGTATTTTTTTTAATTTCTGAAAATTGCAAAGTAATAAAGTAAACTTAGTTGTCTAGGTCTGCAAAAGGCATATCATTTCAATGCCTGGTCAGTGAAGACTTGGCTTTGAATGTTGTCAGTGGGGAGCTCTCCATGGTCCCACCTGCCTCCAGGGGATGTGGGTTTCTTGTGATATCACCAGAAAAAGGATTTTCTGAGACGGGCATGGGAGAACCAGACAGTGTAGAAAGCTTTATTTTTGTGAAATTAAACCCCTGAGTTTCCAAGGTCCCATTTCCTTTCATTCCATAAGGAAGAAATCCCATTTTGCTTTCAGCAGAGCTAGGATTAAAGCCATTGCCCAGAGTTTTCACTCTATGCTGGGGCACAGTCCAATCCAGCATGAGGCTAGCTTAGTTTGTGTTCCCTGTTGTAGTTCTTCACTCCATTGTGTGTGGAATCCGCAGGGCAACATGGCTGTGGAGGGAACATGGGCCGATGCAAGGGAGGCACAAGACAGCCCAGAGCCAAGAGAGCAAAAGGGACCAACAGAGTGATATCCTTTGTCTTGGAATTCTGTATCCCCCAATTTTCACAGGCTTGCAGTGGTCCTGCCCCCTCTAGCCAATGATCTCTGTTCCTGTGTTTGACTAACAGGCACCTTCCCTATATCACCAACTTCACTGTGTATGACCCCACCTCCCCTTTGTCCAGTCCCTTCCCCCAGTGATTTGCAGGGAAAGGACTGGTGGTTTCCTGGGGAATGTGAAATTGCAGGGGAAAGCAGAGCTGAATAATGGTAGACAGTGGCAATGTGAATACAATAAGAAAATACTATTTTTAGGAGGTAAGAATTTCAGTAACCTAAGACTTGCACTGTCCTCAAGTTCTCAGCTCCTGTGTCTCATAACTAATTTGTTATTGGTGTCGGATACAAAATTTGACAATAATGCACCATTTAAAATTCATCCCTATACAGACATCACCTCCATTCCCAGGCCTTCCAGAAATGTTTGGTTGAGTGGGAAAGAAAGGAGATATTAGAGTCAACACAAAGATAATGGTAAATAACCCAAGTCTATATCTGTGCTCTACTCATTAATGGGTGACTGTCACTGCTGAACCATTTACTATAATGTGATTATGAATTATTGAAAGTGCTTACGAGTTGTGATGCTGTAATCAGTTTTGCTTCATTTTTAATTTTACACATGGACAAATTTTTAATGTGGAAGAAAGCAAAGATAAATGTGGAAACTAGTGGCAGATGTACTCTGCAGCACATCGAAGAGATTAATGCTCTGCATAGTTCTGTTTGTAACAACACAATGTTGATCAAATCAAGAGAAAACAAAGCACAAGTGAAAATTTCAAAACCCTATTTAAATTAATGATATTGAACTCTGTGAATTTTATATAGTAAACATTTTAAATCGTGATATAGCATATGCCATAAAATTCACCCTTTTTAATTATAAAATTCACTACTTTTTAGTACATTCACAGAGCATTTTCACAACCCTAAAAAGAAACTCCACACCCATAAATAGGAACTCCCCATATTCCCTGTACCTCAGTCCTTGGAAACCACTAATCCACTTTCCTTCTGTATGGATTTGCCTATTCTGGACCTTTCATATAAATGGAATAATGCAAAATGTGGCCTTTTGTCTCTGGCTTCCTTCTCATAGAACAGTGTTTCAGGGCTCAACCAAGTCATAGAATATATCAGTACTTCACTCCTTTTTATTGCCAGGTCACATTCCATTGTATGGATATACCACATTTTGTTTATCCATTGAGAAACAAAGATGATGTCAGACTGGATGAGCGTGGACCCTAAAACCAATGGCTAGCATCTCTCTCTGAAGAGGAGAGGACCCACCAGTGTGGACACAGGGGAAAAGACCATGTGATGCAGAGGCAGGGACAGGAGTGATGCAGCTGCAAGCTAAGGATTGTCGGCAATACCAGAAGCTAGGAAGAAGCAAGAAAGCATTCTCCACTAGAGACTTTAGAGGAGCACAGCCCTTCTGACACCTTGATTTCAAACATCTATACTGCAGAAGCACGAGAGAATAAATTCCTGTTGCTTTAAGCCACTCAGTTTGTGGCAATTTGATAGGAAAGCCCTAGGAAACTAATACAGCATCTTAATTTATAACAATCTGGTTCAGATTAGTACCAATTTAATATCAAGGGTAATTAAAAGCTGTGCTCCTAAATATCTCCTTTCCCTCCACCTTTCATTGTGTTGTTATTATATAAATTACATCTTTATACATTGTATGCCCAAGAACACATATTTATAATTATTGTTTTATACAGTTATCATTTAGGAAGAAAGAAAGTTACAAGCAAGAATTGCATTTATACTGACCTTTATATTTACCTCTGTAGTTACTCTTTCTAGCGCTTTACAAGCAAGAATTGCATTTATACTGTCCTTTATATTTACCTCTGTAGTTACTCTTTCTAGCGCTCTTTATTTCTTCTTGTGAATTTGGTTTACTGTCTAGGTTCTTTCTAAAAGATTTATTCTTTCTCAGAGGTCCCTGTGTGTGTTGGGACATGATTTCATTACAGCATTCCTGCATAAAGCCTCAAAGTCAGCTGGGGCTTATGGCCTTCACAGGTCTCTCCTACCATACATACAACCCTACGTATGCACATGGACTTACAGATTTCCAATAATATGTCAGAGCTTTACAAAGTCTCCTATGGACATAGCATTCCTCAGCTTTTCCTTTTAAATATTTTTCATTAGTGTCTTTTTTGCCCCATCCATTATTACTGCCTCACATAGCTGCAAAGTTAAACAACTACCACTGATTATTTTCAGTAAATGCCCCTGGATAAAGGCTGCTTGCATCGGGTGAGCTCTGAATCAGGTCAAATAAAGACATGCATTGCAAGTGGAGTTTGCCAGGAAGCTGCCAGGTAGTTTAAATGGCTACATTTCTCTGAGAATGGGACTTTGAATGACCTCCAAAGCCATTCTGCCCCCTCCAGTTGCTGCTAAGCTGCTGGCTTTCACCATGATTGCAAGCTGTTGGTTTTCAAGATTTCCATGGAGCTTGAGAAAGGGAGATAGGATTAGGGTAAATTAAAATGTCCCAAAGATTGCTGTTCTTACTGAGATTCAGTCATTTTCTTGAATAAATGCTCCCTGGATATTTTTTGTTAATTTCCCGAGTTAGAAAAATGTTAATTTTGACTAGATTTGCCAATATTCTCATTGCTTTGGTAGGAAAGAGGGTATCTGAGGTTCTTACTCTGACATTCTCAATAATGTCACCCCCATACATTGCAATTTTAAACAATGAAATAAAAGTGTCTGTGCTTATTACTCTAATAGTACGTATTACTTAGAGGTTTCATCTAGTTTGTGAAGGGCAAGGTCTCTTGCTTTCCCCCCCTCTTTCCTGATGCTCTTCACTTTGCTGTTTCATTGCCCACGTGCACCTTTACTAAGAGAGGAAAAAGAAAAGCAAAGAATATAAAACTAAAAGTGACCTTTTACTTCTCCTGAGTTGCTGTGGTAAATTCAAATTCATGAAGATTGAGTTGAGTCTGATGACTAAATGAGAGATTTTAAATAACAAGATGTATAATTTTTCATGTTATTTGTACCCTCTATCATCATATGCTTTAAAAAAAAGTGTTAAAGTTACTCATATCCTAAGTACATTATCTACTGAGATGTAGTCTAGTAAAAAATGATTAATTCAACTTTACTTTGTTTTCAGGTAATTTCCAGGGATGCAGGAAAAAAGCAAAATAAGGAAGCAATCAGACAAGGGCAGGAGATGGTCCTCACAGAAGTCTGAACTGGACTGTCCAATAAGTTGGTGTCATAAAAAAGGATTGTGCTAGTTTAAGCCACATATAATACATAAAAAACAGCCATAAAAGGGCTTGGATTAGATACTATATTGAATGAACCATCTGCAAAGAACATTTTGTAGAATAACTGGGGTAGGGGAGAATTGAATATGTCCTGGATGGTAGGTGGGATAAAAATTTACTGAAATGAAAAATATAAATTATTGATTGGGAAAAGCATCTAACAAGGCAATATTTACAGTATCATTTGGGCAAAAAAATAAAAGTTAATAAAAATCTAGACATATAAAAACTTAAGTATTAAGTGTGACTATCATTGGGTGATAAAAATTTGATGCTAATACTTCCCATTTTTACCTATACTTATCTATTTTCCTATTTTAACATCTTGCAACACCTATTTCTTGGACCAGCATTTTTATCTCATGTTCCCACATTGACAACATTTTTGATGATGTTCACTTTCAAAACTTCCCAAGAATATACTTAAATTATTCATGATGTATCTTCTCTGTAATACATCAGCAAGATTGACTCTATAAAAATTCCATTATCACTTTTGGCAGTATAATCTGTATGGATTTTAAAGCAATATTTCAAATAATTTCAGGCATTTGTTACTAACTAATGAATTCATTTAATTTGTAAGCAATTTTGACCACCTTTGCCTACCTCAGAAAATGTTTCATTTGAAGCCTGACTCTCAGGGCTTCTCTCTCATTTGACCAAAGATTTACAGTGGAATTTTCTGGCTCACAGACACAGACACAGCGACAGCTTTTTTATTTATTTTTATTCAATATCATTATTTTTTACTTTAATTTTTTAATTTATTCGAGTGGCATTGGTTAATAAAATTATGTTTCAGAGGTATACTTCTATAATACATCATCTGTATATTTATTGTGTGTTCAGCACTCCAAGTCTCCTTCCATCACCATTTATCCCCTCTTTACCTTTCCTACCTACCCCCCCCTTTCCCTCTGATAATCACCATACTGTTGTCTGTCTATGAGAGTGTTTGTTTGTTTGTTTGTTTTTGCTTAATCCCTGCACCTCTTTTACCCAGCCCTCTTCCACTCTCCCTTCTGACAGCTGTCATTCTATTCTCTGTATGAGTCTGTTTGTTAGTTTATTTTGTTCATTAAATTCGGTATGTAAGTGAAATCAAATAGAATTGTTTTTCTCTGACTGGCTTATTTCACTTAGCATAATAACTCTCCAGGCCTGATAAATGTTAACTTCCCTGTGATCCATTTTCTGAGGAGTCACTAATGAACTGAGCCAGATAGTAGTTTCCTGTGAATGCCGCATCCATTTGTGGCTAGGGTTCAGGATCTGGAAAAGAGGCCGCACACAAACTAACACACTAGACAAGAAATATGAATTTAGAAGGCCTGGGGGGCCAGGCGGAAAACCTTTCTCTAGTGGAGAGGGTCCCTTGAAGCCCTGGCCCTGTTAGCTTTTATTCAATTTTAGAATGCACATTTTGCCCTTAGTTAGGCAGGCAATCTGGTAGCAGACAGACTATCTTAAAGGTCAGTATTAGTAAAGATTTACTTTGAGACTATTAGGTCAGGACATTGCTTGAGCCACCATTATCTTGACAGAACAATGGGTGCATAGCTTTAGCCCTTGCTAAAGCTCAAGGTCCATCAGCCTTCCAAGTTCCTTGTTGCACTTTCATGATAGTGTTGACAATGGATAGCTTCCAGCAGTTTCCTACTTGTAAAATGGAGATAAAAGTTCTATTTCTTTGGTCCATGAGACTTGAAGTCTTCCTTGCCCCCTCTTTTTCTCTTACACTTTGCTGTCTCCATTGCTAAGCCCCTGGCTCCAATCATCCCTTTCTGTGCCTGGACTGCTTCCTGCAATAGTCTAGAAATAGGTTTCCTCACTTCTATCCCTTGTTCCACTATTACCTATATTCAATACAGAGCATGGAGCAAGTCATACTGAAAGCCATGCAATGACTCTGTATTTCACTAAAAGTAAAAGCCAAGTTTCACAAAACTTTCAAGGCTCTCCATGATCTGGTCTCCCGTGACCTCCCTCATCATCTCTCTTACTGGTTCCCCATCACTCATTCCTCTCCAGCCACACTGGCTTTCTCCCTATTCCTTAAAAATACTCGGCACACACTTGTCTGGGGGCATTTGTACTTTCCGCTACCCCCTGCCCGGAACACTCTTCCCCTGGACAGCCAACTTGCTAACTTCTTCAAGTCTTTGCCCAAATGTTATCTTCTTAAGGAGGCTTTCTCTGATCACTTTTAAAAATTGAAGCTGCCACTCATCCCCTTCTTCTGACTCCTCTTTCTCCTAGTCTTTATTTTCCATAGCATTTCCTTTCCACAGTTTACATTTTACCAGAGATAAAGAACATTTCATAATGATAAAAGGATCAATTCCTCAGGAAGACGTAATAATAAAGGAGAATATACCTATTAGGAGCTTCAAAATACCTGGAGCAAAAACTGACAGAACTGAAAACAGAAATAAATCCATAATCACAGTTGGAGATTTAAACGCTCCCTCTCAATCATTGACAGAGCAAGTGCAAAAAAAGTCAGTAAGGATATGTAACATGTGATGACATTTACTAAGTGCTGTAGCCCCCACTGCAGAGTCCACATTCTGTCCAAGTGGCTTTTTCATCAAGACTGGCCCCTAAAATAAAAGTCCTGATAAATTTCAAAAGGTTGAAACCTATAGAGTATATTACCTGAACACAATGGAATTAGAAATCAGTAACAACTATTTATAAAATTCCCCCAACTTGGAAATTTAATAATTTACTTCTAAACAAATAAGAGAAGGAATCAGAGGGGAAATAAGATAATATTTTGAATGGAATGATAATGAAATAAAAACATATCAAAATTTGTGTAACTGAGGCAGTGATTAGAGGGAAATTTATATCTTTAAATGCATATATTATAAAAGAAAAATGTTTGGAATCAGTGATCCAAGTTTCCACAGTAAGAAGCTGGTAAACAAAGAGCAAATTAAACCCAAGGCAGAAAACAATAAGGCTCAGGGGCAAAAAAAAATCAAACAGTATGTAATAGACAAAAAAGAAGAAAATTGACAAAGCCAACATTGATTCTTTGAAGAAAATTAATAAATGCATAAACTCCTATCACAAGTAGTAAAGAAAAACAGAAAAAAATAAACACATTACTAGTATCAGCAATAAAAGATGGGCCTTGACTACAGATCCTGTAAACATTTTGGATACTAAGGAGTCACTTTTCAACCACAATGCTCCCCTGCCACAGCTGCTTCTCTGCCCTGAGCAGCTCCTCCCTGCTGTCCTTACACGAGAGCTGCTCCCCACCCTTCCCCACAGCTGAAGCAACCTTCAGGAATGAAGTTCTCTCACCCAGACCACATTGCCACTGAGAAATCCAGCAGGCATGAGTTTGTGTCATGAAATTCTCCAACTCATCACATACCTTCAGAGCTTCCTGACATATCAAAGGTATGTCTTCAGGGCTATTCTCCTAATTTTAAACCGGACATCTTAACTGGTGCTTTATGTGGCTCAGTCCCCACACTCACTGAGTTACATTCAAGGAAGCAAGGATCAGAAGCCAAGAAGTTGTAGAAAAAGAATTCCAAGCTTGATTTGTCTCTCCCCCAAAACATGAAAGGATTCCACATCATAAGCTACATAACATTGCCTGAAACCACCTCCCCAATCCTCTCCTACCATTCAGATACGCTGGGCTCTAAATTTTCCTAAGCTTTCCCCACTCCTCAGGCCTTGCATTTTGACATCATACGACCCCAGCAAACAGCCTCGAGAGAAACATCTCACCACCACTTCTGCAGCTCACCGGACCACTGTGAAAAAGCTACAGGCTCTGACAACTTCCTGGTCCTCCCTTGAGCCCAAGTAGTTAAACATAGAGGCCTTTTAAGAATGTAATTCTCACCCTAGCAGGTTTGGTTCAGTGTATAGAGCGTCGGCCTGCAGACTGAAGGGTTTCCAGGTTCTATTCCAGCCAAGGGCACATGGCTGGGTTGTGGGCTCAATCCCCTGCAGGAGGCAGCCGATCAATGATTCTCTCTCATCATTGATGTTTCTACCTCTCTCCCCCTCTCCCTCTCCCTTCCTCTTTGAAATCAGTAAAGAAATATATATATATTTTAAAAAGAATGTAATTCTTTTATTCTGACTCAATTTCTTTCAAGCAATTCTTTATGTAAATTTTCTGGAGAACAAAACCTGTTACTTTTTTGTTCTCCAATTTGAACAAAAGAATAAAAAGTAGAGGATATTTTGAATTGGCCCTAGTTTTTAATATTCAGGGATTTTTGTCACAAAAATCTAAAGAAGGGAGGAGGGACTATCGAATTTGGAACTTTCCCAGGCATGTGTGATTGACTTAAGTGACATGATTCTCCTGTTCCTATATATACACACTCTCATTAGCAAGATGACTTTACTGTTCCTCCTGTTGGGAGGTAGAGTCTACTTCTCCAAGCCCTGAGTTGGGGTTGGTCATATAACTGCTTTGGAAAATGGGACATTAACAGTTGTGACAAGCAGAGGCTTGGAAAGGACTTGCACTGTTCAGCTTAGTCTCTTGCTGTTCTTCCTACTGCCTGGGCTAGCCTTATGGTTGATGAGAGATGTGGCCTAATCATGCCCATCACCCCAGCCAACAGCCTGCCAACTGTCCAATGTGTCAGTAAGGCTGTCTTAGATTTTCTGACCTCCAGCCGACCCATCTGCTGATCATAGATGTGTGAGCCAACCCGGCAGAGGTCAGCCGAGTCAGACCAGACCAGAATAGCCCAGCCAACTAATCATGAGTTAATTAAATTTATTTCAACTCACCAAGTTTTGGGGTGGCATGTTACTCAGCAAAAGCTAACTGAAACAGCATTAACAATTATTTAATCAGGTTTTGATTAGTTCAACAGATGCCTCCTGAATGCCTTCCGTAAGGCCCTCTGCCTGGCACTGGGATCCAAAGCCAAATAAGACAGTTTGTACCTAGAATGGTCCCCAACCTAATAGTAGTATAAGGATACTAGCAAATAGATAATGGCAGTGCAGTGCGATGAATAATGGGGAAAGGTATGATTTAGAAAATGGAGACATAGACAAGCATGATTCATTGGCTTGGGATGATCTAGGGGGAAAAAAAAATAGGTGACATCAAAATTGGATCCTCACCAATTAACTAAAGTTTACAAGGCAAGTAAGTTGGGGAGGGCATTCTAGGCAAAGGAAAAAACATATGTAAAGGCTCAAAGACATAAAATGACAAAAAATGTTGCAACCTGAAAGGGGATGGAGAAGTGATGATGAAGAAAATATGGTTCAAATAAACTGTTTGGAAAAGAGTCCTAGCTATTGTAGAAATACCACAAAATGAAGTAAATAAGAAATCACTAAAGTGAAAAATCACAATAAACGTGTTTGAGTATGAATTATCACAATCATTTTCCTTCCTCCCACTCCCTCTGACGTTGGACCCTGTTGCAGTAAGTAAAGCTATTGGAATGCAAGTCTCCTCTTATCCACTTTATGGTTATTCTGATAGTTTACACTATCAGCCTCATTCTGTTAAGCTCATTTAATTATACTTATTGTTGTTCAAGTTGGAGCATATGCACACCTTGATTGGCATATATACCCCCAGTGACATGAGAGGCACAATTATTTGCAAAGAAATTTAACATTTTTCACATTGATGCTAATCAAGAATTTTCCAGTCAACCCCTTAAAACAAACACAGTGGAAAAGAATTTGTTTAAAATGCAGGTGTCCCCCACTTTTTGAAGATCCATGTTACCTTACTTCACTTTTATGGATGACTCCATCAGCATTGTGTCTGCTAACAAAAGAAATCTGAAGCTTTTTGCTTTTATGAAAAATGGTGAAAAGCAATCATAGCATTCAGCATTTGTTGTGCAGCATCTGTTATAGAGGCAGTAGCACCCCGAGCAGAGAGAGTGGCCACCCAGCTCCTTTCCGGGGAACACACTCAGCCTCTCAGCATCAAGCCCCATCGCTGACCCGAGTCTGTGAGCATCTGTGCTTCATCTCCGTTTATTGTACATTCATTAACAAGATATGTCCTAAGGTATCAGAAAGGCCTAAGAGAGTTCGTAAGGGTGTTATGCTTAGTATAAAACTGGGCATAATTGTTTCCACTATTGTGAACAAAATGAAAACACTGTGCGTGCATTGAGCTTGCCTGCGTTCACCATTCATGCTACTTATCCAGAGAAAGAGCATCATGAAAGCTGCTGAAGTTACTATCAGTTCTGCTGGTAGCAAAGTGGCCTCTTAGTAAGCATCCAGTAATGGGTAAAATGTAGTCTGTTGCTTAAGTGGATTGATGGATGTTCAAAGTGTGGTATTCCATTAGGTTATACTTAAGGAGAGATTGGTTAACCTTTTTAATAAGTGAACTACACTGTACAAATATTATTTCTACTTTATAGGCTGTTTATTACATCATACTTATTTTAGGTTTTATGGGTTATTTGGTATGATGTTGTAGGTTACTTTTTGGGTCTGGGAATGCTGAAAATGTTTTTCATATAAATTAATGGTAATTACTTTTTCTCTCTCCGTCATTTCAGCTTGTGAAAGTTTCATAGGAAGGAACGCTGAACTGTTGGATGGTGGTGGTGGTGGTGGTGGTGG
>NW_005371219.1:717716-739269 GCF_000412655.1 Myotis brandtii
TAATTTCCTCTTTCCCAAAGTCATGAAAGTACAGTTAATTGTTAATGAAAGCATTCCTCAAGTAATAGACTATTTGTGGTCATGTGTATTTTACTGAGAGCTATGGGAAGAACCATGTAAGGTGAATCTCTGTCTAAACCATCTCCTTCTCTGGAAATTGCCCATTTGTCCATGTATCTAATGTAATTACCAGATACATAGGAGGAGGAGGAGAGGCGGGAGGGAGAAAGGGGAAAGGGAAGAAGTAGTCATTAATTCTTGTGTAACCTTAGGCATGTCACAGCCTTCCAGAACCAAGCCTACACAATGCAGGGCATGGATGCTCAATAAGTACTCGCTGAATGAACACCCTGACAAACTCAGCTTCAATTTCTCCAAATATAAAATGCGAAACTAAATGGCCATTAAAGTACCTACCAACCCCAAAATTCACATGTTTTTCCCACAAGACAATACAAAAGAATACAAAATATATACAGTAATTCAATTTATTAATTTAGTCTTATCTAACACATCATTGTATTTGTTCTTTAAAAGGAAAACAAAGTATAAAACTATAAAAATAATCCTGAAAATTATTTATAAATTTTTTCAAAGCATGATATTAAATACGGACCTTTAAATTGACATGTGCCACAAGGAATCATAAAAAAATGTAAAAGGTGAAAAATGAGCGTTGACATTGAAGCCAATTACTGTCACAGTTGTACAATTCAGTGGCATTTAGAAAATTCACAATGTTGTGCAATCCACATTATCTGGTTCTAGCATATTTTCATCACCACAAGGAAACCAGTACCCATTAACAGTCACTTCCCCAGCTCCTAGCAACCATTAATCTGATTTGTCTCCATGGACTTGCCCATTCTGGATATGTATTTCATATAAATGGAATCATACAATATGTGGCCTTTTGTCTCTAGCTTTTCACTTAATACTTTTTTCAAGAAAAACCATATCCATTCACATTTAAGAAGAAAACACTTATTAATGTAAATTATCAAAAAGAGATATAATGACCTCTGAGGTAAGTAAAGGAGTCAGTGCAATTACCTTTCAGAATGCAATTCAAGTGTTCAGGATTGACTGGTGCTTAAACACTGATCAAATGAACAATACAGTTTTAACATTTTAAATGCAACATAAAAATCTTTAGAATTCATGTCCACCAAATTATTAATCATTCAAAGCAATTCATGTCATAGTTCTCATCACAAAACTATTGGAATGTAGGGAATCAATACCATTCTCCACTTTACTTCAAATCTCTAATACAGGTAACAATTTTTAAAAGTTATCAATTGATATGAAGCCATCCATTTGACATAATTAAATATTCACTGGATAGTTCTACTCTTGACCGGATGCAGTACCCATGATGGCTTCCATTTCTATGGTTTGGTTTCTTTTAATCAAATAATACGGTTAAACCTGAATGATACTTCAATTTTTCCATACTACAAATTTTTGAGCTGAGATACTTTAAAAGAAGTTGAAGTTACTTAATAAAATGTAAACGTATGGACAAAAATTACTAATCACAGGCTGATTAGCAAAACTAGGTTTTTTGATCACCTGGTAAGAAAATTCAAGTTATGGGATAAAAAGCAATAATATAAATTAATGGGGGGGGGGATTTCAATGAAAAAAGCATCTAGAGAATAGCAAAGGGCAGGGTCTCCTTTTTTCAACTTCAATCTTTTGAGCAATAACAAATTATTGCTACTGTTCTTATATTAGACCACTGAATAATAATAATGTAACAGTTAATGTTACTCTTTGACTGGTATAG
This sequence comes from Myotis brandtii, assembly GCF_000412655.1. NCBI lineage: Eukaryota > Metazoa > Chordata > Mammalia > Chiroptera > Vespertilionidae > Myotis > Myotis brandtii. The sequence continues at coordinate 719,509 of NW_005371219.1, forward strand.
AAATCTAACTAGTCAGCCCTTCTGCCAAGGAATGAACCAACACATATCAACCTATTATCTGTTTAAGGATATTGTCTTGAGAAAATTCTAAATTTATATTAGAAAAAGGTAAAAAATTAAACCTGATTTATCTGCTTTTACTGGGAAAAAATAATTTGACCTGATGATTTTGCCAATCTTAAATAATTCAACAGAAATGTTGTTTTATTACTTTCAAACACATACACTATTACCACCACTAGAACTAGCTATGCATTGAAGAACCATCTCCTATTTGCATGCAAATGGACTAATAATGACTTGGGGGTGCTTGAGATTTTATTGGTGTTAGTGAAAAAAGAAACATATTTCCCTTGTTTTTCAGTTTGCTTTAGAAATGCTTTTCTTCATAGTAAAGAATACTCACTTCAGTCCAGCAAGTCAAAAATATTTAAAAAATATATAATAGATTCATATCAATGAGTTTTTACTGTATTTCTATAAAGCATTTTAAAACTCATCCTTTTAACCTATTTCTTTGTAGTTCATTAAATTAATGAAAAGTCACTTCCCACATAATACATTGGAACATCAAACATTCTAAGATTTAGAAAAAAGCACCTCAAGATGTATCTCCATTAATACATCTCAAGATGTATTAAAATCTACTTGGCCAATTTATGGAGATTATACATGCAAATAAATATACATATAAACAATGTATAGAATGTTACTACTCACAGGTGCAATAAAATACTTGAAACAATTTCAGCAAAAGACACTAGTTTTTGCAAAGGATTTTCAGAGCAACATACCTTACTTAGTTTCTACTTTTCTTTTTGGTATTACCCAAAACTCTTTCTGAACACTTATTAGGAATCAAACATTCTAGGCAACGATATTTTCCAAAGTAATTTCCTTATATCTAAATGTCCTTTCTCTTTCTGTATTTTTAAAGTAGAAAAATGAACCATGCCGGGACACATTTCTCTCAAAATACCTCCACACTCATCAATACCTAAACTTGGAGAGCCGCAGTTTTCTACCCATATATTGGAAACTTAAAGAACATCTTTTTGAACTTACTTTGATCCTTTAAATCAAAGTAATTCCACGGAAGGCGACTTTAGAAAGAAACCATTCTTCTTTCCTTATTTAGAAAGTTTACTCCTTTAGAGTTGGCCTCTACTTCTACATATGTTTTTGTTTGAAATCAGATTTAGATCAAATCCTAAGTAAACCCATATTGAATTATTTTAACACAATGGACACAATTATTTTAACTCACTGATGAGTTGATTTTGTTTAAAGGCATAACTAATATTCTCTTCCTAGGCCTCATGAGCATGTTAAGTAAGATTACTTAGAACAGTATTTAGCTGATCAGCCAAACACATATCCAAGAAATTCTTTCCATCAGAAGCTTAGTCCAGCCTTTTGAAAGAATGAGGGCCAATTGCTTTCCTTCTGCTGCAGTTCTAAACACCCACCTCTGCAGGACCCAGTCATATCACCTTCTAATGTGGTGTCATGCATGAAACACACACATTTTTTATGTTTGCATAATTACTCCTTAGACATTTTTAAAAATTAATAAACCCCATTCTTAAGTTGAGATGCAAAACTTAAATGTGTTTTGCTCCTAAATGCCAAACAATGCATTCAAACCACCAGAGGTAAAAATCTGTTATCAATATAGTAATAAAACTACCCTGTCTTCAAAGAATATGAAAGTTTTATTGACCCCATTATCTTCAATGTTACTATGATCCCAATACCCAATGTTAAGGGATAGCAAACAGCAACAATATTGATGGGGTTATGTATGCAACACATGGTCAAAGACCAAAAAAGATTGTATGCTATTGATAAACCAACAATTCAACCTTTAAAATCCTTCATTGATAGGGTTGAAAGGATTCCTACAAATATTTTTGTAGGATTTAATCCAGTATTTATCTACTTCTACACTCTTTACTTATCCTAGAAATCTAATACATTCACATCACTCTGTAACCACTAAACAAGAGAAAAATTGATAACTAGGCTAAATGTAAGTGCTAATGAACTGTAAGTTGCATTACAATTTACCTTGAACAGAACACTAGTAACAGTAAATTTAAAATATTATAGTAAATACTTTTTAAAAATGTCCAAAAACCATGGTACCCAATGTATTTTCTCACATGGTTATAATATTAACACAACTATATCATTTAACTTAACCATTAACTCATAATTTTGGATCACACATGTATGTACATACACACATTTACCCACTCCAGTAACACATCAAGAGAACAGCTGGCATGTTCCAGTCTTTCCTCTAAGTTCTCATACTTTACTGTGAATCATAATCACGTGAAGGTCTTTTGTTAAAACAGATTGCTGGCTCCAATCCCAGAGTTTATGGGGGAGGGAGGGAGGGAGGGGAAGGAGAGGGGAGGAGGGAGGGAAGGAACTAAAATAACAGGCAGTTCTGAGGAAGGAGACAGCAGATAAAAGTGAATTCAGATTATTTCTCTCCATCCTACACTTGCCACTTTATCTTGATGGTTAGCGAAGACTAACAAAGACTTCTCAAATGACAATTCACTTGGATGTCATACAAATCTTTTCATGCTTACAAGGCTAGATAAATTGTGCCCATTACAAGTTTTAGAAAAATAATAATGCCAGAAACTCTTCAGCCTTTCAATACCCCACAGGTGGGACTACTTTCAAGAAGACACTGAGGGGGCACAGAAAGCTGATAAACTTTCCATATTAAAAAAGAAGTTTAATGCTCACCAGTAAAACATGGGTGAGTAATAATCAACAAGCAGTTCCTGTAACATGCAGAAACATACTCTACAGAAACAGTATGACTGCGTTTGGAATTTGTTAAACAAGTATTAAGTTTTATTTAAATAAAAGTTTTCCTTTTTAAGTTACTGAGCCACATAGGGAAAATATTAATTTTATTAGAATTTGAACAAATGTTGCACAAAGAACACATTTTAACAAAACAGTATGGTGGCATAACAAACAAAAAAGAAAACAGCCAATGATGTGTAAAAGAACTAAACGGTGGGAAAATGTTAAATATCTCATGATCCAGTATGGAAACAAGAAGTCTAAATTTAAAACCCAAGGATTTTAAAAAGCACAACCATAAAACAAAAACTTAATGTTTGTGCTATCCTAACCAGACACATTCTTCAACAAAACTTTAAAAGGCAGAGTTATATTATTTGATATCTTATTTCTGACGTTTTCACAGAAATAGAGACTGGTTATGTCATTCAATCTCAGTTGAAAAAGAAAGTATAAGCACTGAGAAATAAGTATTCCACTAATTAAAACGACAGGTGAGGTGAAACAATTGATTAGACTTTAGTGCTATATCTTTCAACAATAATAAGGTCTTGATTCAACCAAAACAAGTTTTAAACAGTTTAGAATTCTTTTCTAATGCCCAAGGAATGCCTCTGCCCAGCCTGATTGCCATATATGGGAATCAAGAACATAGTAACAATAGAGCACTCTCAGGGACAAGTGTAGGAAGAAAAGATACAATAGAGTTTTGATATTTTATAACAAGGTAACTTGTCACCATTTCAGACTACCAAATGCCAGAAGTTACTTAAAACAAATTATTTAAATACATGTCCCCATCTTTGCAATTTGTTTCTAAATACTGATACATTCATTTTTTAAACTGACCACATCAGGTTAATAATAGTATTAATAAATTGGGAAGCTATAATAAAATAGTTCAAGAATAGGTCTTTGAATATTTTTCTGTTGTACCTTGATCTTTACACAAAGATGCACTTCTTACTTTTTTGATAGAGAAGGCTATAGGAGATTAAACTGGAACTGTTTTAAGGAGATTGTCAACCACAACAGGTTTCTGCATTTCAAGATTGTCATCTTACAAAGATACCAAATTTCACATTTTTAAATGTCTTAAAGCAACAGAGTTGTGATTTTATTTAAACATCAAAAAGCAAAAATTTTAAATACTTATAAAAAAAGGGAAGCCCTTTGCATTCTGAATGCTTGAAATTTATTTACACAATATGCCCAATTCAAACTTAAAATGAGGTATATTTTCTTCTCTACTAATATCAACTACCTAGCAAATAATACCATGAACAGCTTCAAATTAAAATAAATTCACAGGCCTTTTGTTTGTTTTGCTTTAACCTGTCATATAATATGTTGCCAGTCTTTGGATGTGGCATCTAATAAAAAGAAAGTTGTGTATGAACCACTCTATGAAGGAGAGCTGTAAATACCTACAGTGAATACATCTTTGTGAATTATTTTTAAAATGTAATAAATGGCATTACCATAATTTTAAATATTATATAAGTATATATTAGAGACCATCTACATGTCAACAACTGTATAAAGGGAGCACTAGAATATAAAATCTTTAGAAGGATCTTATGTCAATGTTTAAGCAACTGAATTTTTCAACTGAAAAACCTATGTGCAAAAATGTGAATCAAAATTTTGCTTTTGAATGTATGGGTTGCAACCCACAAAAACATGAGGAAATATGTTTGGTCAGGATCTTATTAGTTTAAGAAGCAAAAAATGTAAGAACCAAAATTTGCACACCATTAAAAATACTAATTCTGAAAATTATGTAGCAAAAAATTAGTTCACCCTGTCCAGCAAGTTCCAAAAATTTCACACATTTCAAACATTAAGGCAACTTTTTTCCAACTAAACAGTACTTTATAAAAATATATGTCACTTCAAAACATTATATACACAGTGACAATAAATTTAGCTAGTTGTAATCTTTAATACATTAATAAAGTGTCACATATTACAAAGAAATTATACTAGGTGCTTGCATGTATGTGCAAGTGGAGTTACAGTTTTTAAAGTACAGGTTTTAAAACTGAGCGCAGTGAACGTCCTTCTTTCGTGAGTTCTCGAGTCACACACATGCATGGCAATGGGATGGCTTCCTCCCGTTTCTCTACAATATTGTAACTGCACTTCTTCAAGTGGTCAGCCATGCTTAGGATGTCAGCAAATTTCCATTCATTAACAGAACAAAATGCAGTACTGAATCGCCACACCTAAAAGAAAATTCTGCTTCAGATTTAAACAAGTCAACTGAAAAGTATTGAAACACACTTCTTGCTCTAATTATATGCATTACTACTATTAGAGAAATATGCAGTATAACGTTTCAAGTAGGAACAAAATTGAAAAGTAGTAAATCCATTTGGATACAAATCTGTTAATCAAATATTTATAAGACAAATTGCTTCTATGACATTATGACTTCAATAAATAAGAGGATAACCAAAAAGAAAATAAAAGACAAAAACCAATATTAAAAATCACATCTGCCCTGGCTGATTTAGCTCAGTGGATAGAGTGTTGGCCTGTGGCCTGAAGGGTTACGGGTTGATTCTGGTAAAGGGCATATACCTTGGTTGCAGACTCAATCCCTGGGCCCAGGTTGGGGCGCATATAGAAGGCAACCAATCGATGTGTCTCTCTCATATCAATGTTTCTCTCTCTGTCTCTCCCCCTCCCTTCCATTCTCTCTAAAACCAATGGAAAAATATCCTCAGGTGAGGATTAACTTAAAATCTATATATCACATCCAAAGTGGCTTATTAAGCAAATTTTAAAAAATCATAACCTCATGAATTCAGAACTACACTATTCATTAATTCTATCTAGTTGGCTATATAGAGTTATCCATAGTCTGGAGAAATAGACAACACAAGTACTATTTTTTTTATCCAGGTTTTTTACCCATCCCCATTATGCTTATATGAAGCACACTGAAAAATACTATAGAATACTGTGTCAAGGTACCTTATCTTTTCACTCTTTTTAAGTATGAAAGGTACTTGGTAATGTTAAATACAGGTACTTCAATTTATTCAAAATGTTTCTGAAAATTTATATAGAATTTCTGTAAAATGAATCTTATTTTGCTCTATATCATTGTAAAATGTTCACCTGCTACCCCTGTGTCTGATGGTAGTAAAAAAAAAAGGGGGGGGGGGCTACTTCCTTCCCCTTTCGGCCACTCAGCAGCTCCAAGCCCTGAAGTACTGTCATCATATTAGTCTAGCAATGAGTGTTGTGGCCCCCTTGCATCTTCTCAAGTAAAAAAAACAACTACCTGAGCATGGGTAATAAACATATATGGAGCAGGACAGACCTAGGTACAGGCATGAATGGGACTAGACAAGGCCCAAACAGTCTAGCTAAGCTCATCAGTAAGCAATGTCTAGTTAGAGAACACAGAATAAATGGTAAAACAGCAGACACTCTAGAAAGTAGCAATAGATTTGAGGGAAGCCCTCAGAACTCAGTAGAGCTCAGGAAAGAATGGTAATGACTTCTGGAGTGGCCAGATGCCTTCAAAATTCTGTGTAAACAGAATTACTTTTTTAGTTGACAATAGAAGTTACCACTGTTCAGCACACAAGGTACTTACTTGCTATACTCCTGAGGGATGTATCATTTACCCTAGATGGAGTTATTTACCTGGAGTCAGTGGTTTAGACCAGCAGTCGCCAATCGGTGGTCCGCAGACCACTGGTGGTCCATAAGGTCCGGAAAGTTGGTGACTGCTGGTTTAGACTCTAGAGCAGGGGTGGGGAACGTCCAGCTCACAGGCCGTATAAAGCCCACGAAATCATTTGGTCTGACCCTGTCAAGGCATTAGGGGTGAGTTAATTAAATGTTTGACCAAATATAGCAGGCTAATTTTTAAGTTCATAATTTTGTATGGCCTGCGAATGATGTTATAAATGTTCAAATGGTCCTTGGCAGAAAAAAGGTTCCCCACCCCTGCTCTAGAGAGTAACTACCAATAGGCATTCTAGATTACAATTACCCATACTCATGATACTATGGGAAGAATTAGGAGTTTTTGTTAAGCTTCAGCAGAACGCTAAAGTTAGCCTCCTTATTTCCACATAGCTGGAGTCTGGTGAAACAAACTCAGGAAAAAATGGATGGCTCCCACCTCCTGATGACAAAGTTTCTTAGTAGTGGGCCAATTTTTCAATCAAGTATTTCTCAAGTACTTCGTGCCAGCTATATGGCTGGTGCAATGCTAGGCAGTAGAATATGTTGGTTCCTAGAGAGCCTCACTTCTCAAGGAACTTACAGTCTAATGAAAGAAACAGACAATTTATTAGTGAATTTCAAAACAGCATGGTGAGTGCTTTAGTAGGGATATATATAAAGGAGGGGTATTTAATGGGACACCACAAGGACACAGAGCAGAACGTTCCTGAGTGGGGTTCTAAAAGGCTTAATTTGAGGAAGCTAAGATCTGAAGAGTAAGCAGGATATAGCAAGGATATGAAGATCACAAACTTCAGAGATAGGTTCCCTAGGTCTGAATCCATAGATTAGCTGGACAAGTTACTGAACCTCTCTAAACCTCAATTTCTTCTTCCATAAAATAGGGACAGTAGATTAAATAAACTAACAAAAGTAAAATGCTTATTAGCCCACTGTCCAGCATATTGCAAGTGCTCAAAGGCCTTAGGCAAGAAAGAAAACATCAGGCAACTGCAAGTAAATCAACATGACTGAAACGGAGAGTAATAAGAGAAAGCTGAAGAGGTAAGTAAGGACAAGATTATAAAAAATCTTAAATGTTTCATTAAGGAGTCTCTATCCCAGGGCAACGGATAAACATTTAAAAAGTTTTTAAGCACTGCAGCTTAAGAACTGTATTTAAGACAACAATGTTTTGCCCTAACCGGTTTGACTCAGTGGATAGAGCGTCAGCCTGCAGACTGAAGGGTCCCAGGTTCGATTCCAGTCAAGGGCATGTACCTTGGTTGTGGGCACATACCCAGTGGGGAGTATGCAGGAGGCAGCTGATCGATGTTTCTCTCTCATCACTGTTTCTAACTCTCTATCCCTATCCCTTCCTCTCTGTAAAAAAATCAATAAAAATATATTAATAAATAAATAAATAAATAAAGACGATGTTTGTCCCTCTAGTTCTTCTGCAAAGAATATGCTAAAGAGAGACACAAATGGAACCAGAAACCCAGTTAGGAGGAGGCTATTGCAGTACTCCAGGAGAGAACTAAAGGTGTGACTGAACTAGGGAAATGGTCATGGAAACAGTAAAACAAACCTGGTAAGTCTGAAGAAGGAAGATGCTGTAGCAATATGTGATTACTGGGATATGGAAATAAAGAGGGAAAATGGGAGTCAACCTTAACTTTCAAATTCCTACTCTAGGCAATTTGATAGAAGATAATGCCACTTTATGAGATTAAGAGAGAAAGAGAAGTGGATTAAGTTGGACATGCTGAGTTTGATGAAGCTGTGAAATAATCAAGTGGAGATGTCCAGTAAACGGCTGTATATAATGGTCTGGTGGAGTTGAAATAAGACAACGGCCAGGACATAGATGTGTGAGTAGTAAATAATGGCAATTTAAACTCCAAGAGTAGGTAGATTTTCTGCAGGACTAGAACTACAGAAAATATTTCACCTCATTGGTCAAAACCAGTGGGCAAGGAAAAAAAGAAGCCAGGAGGCCATATCAGAGTTCCATGCCAAATGGGAGAAAGACAACAAATCATCTGGAAAATGAAAATGAAAAAAAAAATACACACACACACACACACACACACACACACATGCAGCAAGTATTAAAAGTATAAAGTTTCTGCCTTAGGAGAACACAGAAGTAGTAGAATTCAGAAAACTGGAGCAATGAGTGGAAGTAAGAGAAAACCTAAAGATTGTAAAAACAAAGTAGCCAAACCCCAATGTGAAATTTATCAAATTTTTCTCCACTTTATAAAATGCAAGGTTCCATATTATAGAAGTTCTGAAATGAAAACACCTACAAAGATATCTATAATACCTGCTAGTTTCTATTGGATTGTGCCTCCAAAAGAAGCTGGTGTGCTCCAGTGGTTGAGCGTCGACCTATGAACCAGGAGGTCATTGTTCAATTCCCAGTCAGGGCACATGACCAGTTGCGGGCTCGATCTCCAGTGGGGGGCTGCAGGAGGCAGCTGATCAATGATTCTCTCTCATCGTTGATGTTTCTATCTCTCTCTCCCTCTCCCTTCCTCACTTAAATCAATAAAAACGTATTTAAAAAAAAAAAAAAAAGCTGGGCAAAAATAGGTGTCACAGGAGAAAAATGGTGGAGCCAGGATTTATTCCTGGGTCTACCTAAATCCCAGCTCAAGCTTCCAATATGCAGCACTCCCTTTTACTGTACTAAACCCAGAGTCCCTCCACAAACATCAAATTCTACTGCCCCTACTCGTATCTCACTTTAATACATAACCACATCCATCCATTTATGTCCACCTGCCCCCAAATACTGAATTGATCACTTAACTAGTAACTTTTTTCTCATCTCTCCCTATTTAAGTTCTACCTGAAACAAGCAAATCCTAAGAAAGAAACTGCTAAGAATGGAAAGAAAATGCCAATTGTAAGCAGTAAAAAACCTTCTTCTTGCTTCCCCCATTGTCCTATGGTGAAAATGTTTCAGATGGAGTCCAAATTAGAAGGTGGTTAACATAGCCACAAATGGAGTTGTTACAGAAGAACTAAATGTATACAAAACTGCTTGATTAAAGAAACAGAAGTGGCCTCTGCCATACAAGATTAGAATCTAGTTCTCGGATGTCTGCAGTAAATATTGATTATGACAATTCTAGCTATCTGTCATATTGAGTTAAGGTTTAAGAATGATCTATATCAAACATTTTTTATTAATTCAGCAACATTAAGTGCCTATTATATGTCAAATAAGGAGATAATACAATTAAAATTAAACTGACCTTTTCTTTTATCTGCCATGATGAATTTCCTTCTGGATACTTCCTTTTTCCCCACTGCAGTATGACCATTCCACGAGACTGAAGCAGGCTGCCACACACATCCCTCATTAACTTGGATACACATGAAAGCTGGCATAGACTGAAGCCATCGAGAAAGCCTGCAATATGTTGCAGAACCTCAAAAGGAAGACCACTTAGATGGTCACTATGTAATCCCAACACACAGTTTCTAGCAGGCTCTTCTAATACTGTAGATACACATGGCTGAACTCCAAATGACCTCAAATGGCGATCATGTATAATCTTTGCTCCTTGTGTTGATGGACAAAATCTACGCTGAGAATAGGTACAGCCATAATATGCTAAAGGACACCTCTGTTCCATCCAGCCATTGAGTCCAGCATGAATGTCACCATGCACATTCTTAAAATGTGAAGAAAATTCTCTTCTTCTAAATAGCTGTCCACAAACAAATGTAAACATTGAACGCTGCTTGGGTTGGTACCTAGCGACACATTCCAATACTAAATCCAGCCCAAGTGTCTGAAAAGGACTTGGATTTGAAAGCTGTGGGTTGGCATGATCACAAGCTGAAGCTGAAGCTATTTCCCCAACCATTGTATTTGTAGCTAATATTGCAGATGGGAGTGAAAAAGTCTGAGTTCCAAAGTCAACGTGATAAATATCAACCATGCGACTATCAGATATACCCCTTCCACCTGGAGAATCTCCTAGACAAAACAGTAATGCTGCTGTGATTAGATCTATTCCTTGGAGACCCATTGGATCTTCTGCAACTTCCAAATCTGATGTATCTACTGCTTTATCTTCCTTTGGTTTAGACCAACATGAATTGGAAAGAAATTTGAATGAAGGAGGTTGACTGAAAGATAAGACATCCACATTCCTCAGGTCTCCTAAGTCTACTTTTCTCCAACACAATTCTCCTTCATCCTCGTCATCTGGCATGAGGATATGCTGAATTGTGCCGTTAGGCAAAGCATTAGGTGGTATTACTTCCCTAAGTTGTGCTGCTACTGAAAGTGAATTGGAAGGTTCTGAAGTGCCATCTGATGCTACACATTCTCCATTTGTTAAGTTACTTTCTCCAGAATCATCATGTAAATTCTGATTCTGGTCTATGACCTGTGTACATATATTTTCCAAAGGAAGGCCATTACAAAGAGCAGAAGTGTCATAAGAACTGGTATCCAAGTCACATAACAAATCACTTGAGCCATTTTGTTCAGATTGGGCATTCTGATTTGCATCGTTATGGTCAATTCCACCTACTGCTCCTATCTCATCCTCATAAACATGGTCTTGGTCTTTCAAGTTCCTATTCTGTAAGCTTTCTCTGGCATTTTGCTCTTCGTTCATTTCATTTGAGGAAGCAGGAAGATTCGTACTTAACATGCCAATGTCTCTTGTGGCGGTGTTCAGGATATCTAAAGCAGCAGCCAAACTTCTGGTTGTTTCTACAGTAGCTTGATAAAGTGCACCATAAGATTCTTCATCAACAGACACCAAACCATTAGCATGTGGTATCTCTGGAACAGTTGATTTAACTGATATTTGTTCTCTAGGTTGTGATACTTTATCAGTTGCTTTTGACATCATGGTGGCTACTTTGAGAGATTCTAAGAGCATCCTTTGGTCTTGTAGGGCCAAGGCCATATCTAATTGTGCCACTTCATCAACATCTCTGCTTAGATTTTCATATGACTTCCGATCTGCATAACTAACTGGCCATCGGTTCCATTCCATTGTACAGCACACCACACTTGCGGGGCATGTTTCTAGATGTTCAGCAACTTTATTTCGAGCCATTGTAAATGGACATCCAAAGCCACTATTTAAGCAAGGCACTCGTTCAAATGGACATAAAAGTCGATGCTCATCAGCTTTACAAGAATGGAAGACTGCGCCACAAACCAATGGACAACCAATCAAGTCACAGGAAATCCCAGGCTCTGGTCTGGTCATACACCGTCTACTGACACAATTCACACAGTGTGAATGCTGCAGCTCCTCCTCCATAATGGCCAGTCCAGCTCTGGTTGCTAAGATGAAAAAAAAAAAAATAACTTAGACAAAATAATGGCCAATTTTAAAAATTATTTAATAATGTAAATCAGCCGAAACCGGTTTGGCTCAGTGGATGGAGCGTCGGCCTGCGGACTGAAGGGTCCCAGGTTCGATCCCGGTCAGGGGCATGTACCTGGGTTGCGGGCACATCCCCAGTGGGAGATGTGCAGGAGGCAGCTGATCGATGTTTCTCTCTCATCGATGTTTCTAACTCTCTATCTCTCTCCCTTCCTCTCTGTAAAAAATCAATAAAATATATTTTTAAAAAAAATGTAAATCAAAGCATAAATCTGGCTTTTATTTTCACCACCACTCATTAAACCTGTGCTACTCAGAGGCTCAATGCTAAATCCAAAGGGCAGTTTTTTCTAGACCCCATCTTCCTTGGCCATTATATCATTACTTAGAGGCCTGGTGCACAAAATTCGTGCATAGGGAGTGAGGGAGTGGGGTAGGGGGGTCTCTCAGCCTGGCCTGTGCCCTCTTGCAGTCCAAGACCCTTCGCACCTTACCACCCGCCTGCTAGCTGCTCCTTACCGCTCAGCTTGCTACTCCTTAGTGCTGCCGCGGAGGCAGGAGAGGCTCCCGCCACCGCCGCTGCATTCGCCAGCCGTGAGCCCGGCTTCTGGCTGAGCAGCACTCCCCCTGTGGTAGCGCACTGACCACCAGGGGGCAGCTCCTGCATTAAGTGTCTGGGGGTCAGTGCGCATCATAGCGACCAGTCATTCTGGTCGTTCTGCCATAACAGTCACTTAGGCTTTTATTATATAGATGTTGACTAATTTCTCCTTTTAAGCTATTTTTTCTTAGTTTTCATGATGTCACATTTCCCTGGTTTCCCCCCTACCTCTTAAAAACTCTTCTTCTAAAACACTCCTATTCTTCAGGGACCTATGTAATTTCTTGCTCATTCTTCTATACATTCTCCCCCTGGGTGTTTACAATTTCTCAAAAGCATCAATTGCCACCAATATTCTGAAAACTCATCTATATCTCCTGCCCAGATCCCTCTTCCAAACTTCAAATCTCTACAGCTAATTACTTATTATACATCTCTACGTGTATGTGGCATAGGCAATTCAACTCAACATTTCCAAGTTGAATTATACAGTTGTGGATAATAATTTTCTGGATGAGATGCTGAATATTAGCCTATTTTCTTCACTTTAGTGCATAAGCTAGCTCTCTGACATATTTTCACATAAACTCTATTTGGGTTCCAGATGTCTAATGTAAACTACTCCCCAAATTGCTATTTCTTTTTCTCCAGTTCAGGTTTGATTTTCTAAACTAAAATAACAAAAATCTACCAATAATTGGTAGAGCTTTTCTTGAGCAAGTAAAAGAATTATGAATTGATATTATGGTGCTTAATGATGCCAGCGGTGGGAGGGAGGCACACATTTATCAACAAAACTGTATTTTCTAAACTGTGTTTAAAAATTAAAAATTATAAAAAAAAATGAAAAATTATGAGCTGAATATACCACTGAATATTAACTCTATAAATTTTATAGGTAATGACAGACCTATAACTTAAAAACAGACATGCTAAAAGAGACCTACTAGAAGAAATGAGAGACTAATTGTGAAAAACATTTGTAAATTAAGCAGAAATTCAAAAAGAAACTTTATTAAGAATTAAGGCCAAAAAAAAAAAAAATAAGGCAAACTTTGCTGAGGGATTAGATTGTGAAAACAGCTGTAGCTTTCTTTTTTGCAACCAGACAAAGTTCATCTCACATGCTGAAGTAAGCTTGACTTACTGAGAGAAAACTAAAAATACAAGCTGTTCCAAAAGTGACCACTGCTCTCAGAACTTGTAGGAACACTTTATGTTATGTACAAATCACATGACCACACCCAACAGAACACATCTCAAAAAAGTCACTTAATTCAAAGTGTTTAAAATAGCAACTGTTACAAACAACTGAGTTAAATGAAAAAGAGCAACTCTGAAAGGCAAATGTAGAAGGCTCTCAAGCTTCAAAATAAATAGCATCTTGCATACTATTCTACGCTGAAAAAAAAAAAGTTAAAAAATGAAAATAAAAACACCCACAGCAATGAGTCCAAAATATTTATTATTCATTGAAGTTAACTTACAGAAAAGACAAAAGGAACACTAATTACATACCTATTTTATCCTTCTTTACATATGTCTTGTCAATTAATGTCACAATCCTTATAACAACCCAAAGGAAACTAAGATTCAGAAAGGCTGACTTGCCCAAGGTCATCTAGGATTTAAATCTATATCTGATCCGTGCACGTGGACAATAACAGATATGGTTACTTATAAAAGGTTTCAGAAGCCCCAGCTGGTTTGGCTCAGTGGATAGAGCATCCGCCTGCTGACTGAAGAGGGCCTGGTTCGATTCCAGTCAAGGGCACATGCCTGGGCTGTGGGCTCGATCCCCAGTAGGGGGCGTGCAGGAGGCAGCCGATCAATGATTCTTATCATTGATGTTTCTCTCTCTCTTTCTCTCTCTCTCCCTCTCCCTTCCTCTCTGAAATTAATAAAAATATATTTTACAAAAAGTTTAAGAAAATAAGACAGCACTTCAGTAACTGGAAATACAATTTTAAGATGTTATTTGAGGAATGGAGATTATACAACTTTGGGTGTAGTTTATTCCAACACAATCACCCCTGTGGTCAAGAACTGGGTGAGCCCTGGCCAGTATGGTTCAGTTGGTTGGAGTGTCCTCCTGTACACTGCAAGGTTGTAGGTTTGATCCCCAACTGAATAAGACAGAGATGGTCCTGCCTCCTTTCCCATCCTTTCTAATTATAATAGCACATACCTTGCTTTGAATATAGGAGTTTTAAATTATTTAACGAATAACTTACATTCATAATGCTCACTATAAGCATATAGAACAATATAAATTTAACAATTCTCAAAATAGTTATACAAAGAAGGAATCAAGTTTAATACCATTTTACTATTAAATATATTAAGAAATTAAGAAATAAGAAAATGCAATAGACAATACCCAAATAATGTTCTGGGTATATAAACCTCAGCTTCAGAACTTAAAACTTTCAGATCCAAGCTCTTTCTAATCAAGATCACTATTATCAAATAAATATGCCTCATATTCCTCATAAATCCTGTGAAACAGCTTTAAAAACATCCATCCCTGATTTATCAGTTGAACAGTGACACAGCAGGCCCAAGAGAACAAGTTGCTAAAATTGAGGCTTCAAGTTCAAGAGGAGCATAATTTAAAACTCCTCAATATTAAGTTTTGAAAGAACACCCTAAAAAAAGAATTTTTTAAAATATATTTTTGAGATGCATATTATAATCTACACTAGAGGCCGGGTGCACGAAAAAATCTGTGTACTGGGGGGTGGGGGGGTGCGGGGTGTCCCTCAGCCTGGCCTGCACCCTCTTGCAGTCCAGGACCCCTCAGGGATGTCCACCTGCCGGCTTAGGCCCGTTCCCCAGGGGAACGGGCCTAAGTTGGTAGTCAGACATCCCTCTGGCAGCCTGGGAGCCCTCGGAAATCCTTAGCGCTGCGGAGGAGGCAGGAGAGGCTCCTGCGTTGAGTGTCTTCCCCCTGGTTGTCAGTGCGCATCATAGCAACCAGCTGTTCTGCTGTTAGGGTCAATTTGCATATTAGCCTTTTATTATATAAGGATTTTACACAAGAGGAAATCAAAGCTTAAATAAAACACTTAAAGGCTCTTATTTTATATATTTTTGTTGTTGTTGATTTCAGAGAGGAAGGGAGAGGGAGAGATAGAAACATCAATGATGAGAGAGAATTATTGGTTGGCTGCCTCCTGCACGCTCCCACCTTCCCCCACACCCTCCGGGGAATCAAGCCTGCAACCTGGGTATGACCCCTGAATGGGGACCTCCTGGTTCATAGGCTGATACTCAACTACTGAACCACACTGACCAGGCTAAAAAAAGAATCTTAACATTTCCAAACAACTGGAAAAGTTTCATTAGGCCAGAAAATATATGTAAATGATTAAATGCCTTACAGTAATTTCAATTTTCTCTAACAGAAATTCTTGGCCAACTCATACTCTGTGGCTGACAAGCAATCCATAAAATAGTTTTAAGACATGGCATTTTCCCATATGATGAAGTTAGGCCCTGTCATTCAAAGCTATTTCTAGACTTAAAGATATGGCTCTCAAAACAAATTGTTTATTTTTCAGAATTCATTAAAATATGTAAGGTGATTTTTAAAAAAGCAATATAACATTGCAAATTAGCAAAATTTTAAAATATGCTAAGTCAAGTCACCTAAATTACTCACACAGCTTGTTGCCTCAGGCTATTCCTAATGCCTGCTTCTGACTCCAAGACACACACACACACCTCTCCCTTAACTGCTGCCTCAAATCTGTATGTCTCAGCTTAAATGTTACTTTTCCACATAGACAAGGTATGAATCCCATATTACATTACATGCTCGTCCCACATTGTATTTTTCCTTGGTAATACTAGTCACAACTCTAAGTAAATCATTATCCTGTTTAATATCTATCTCCACAAGAAAACTCTAAGCTCCATGAAGGCAGCAGGCCCATCTCTGCCTCATTCAACTCTTGTGTTCCCTGTGTTCAATACTGTGCCTCACTTACCTAAAAACAACAACAAAGAATTATAATACAAGAAATAACCAAATGGATTCCAAAACATAATGAGATTCTTGATTTCATGGAAAACTATATACTTCCCTTGTAGATCTAGTATACTCATTGTACCAGCGCTAGAATGTCATTAGTTATCACTTTTATTGAGCACCTAGGTCATATGTCCCAGGCATTATACTGTATATGAAGTAAATTATACAACCAAAAAGCAAACCAAAGGGAAAAGTAAATCAAAAAAGTTAATTCCAATCTTCCACTGTTTTAAAATCTTAAAAAATAATAGTAATAAAAGGCACAGAAGGAAACATTTACCTGTATACTGTTCCACTATTTTAATTCCCTAACCCAGTGGTCGGCAAACTGCGGCTCCCGAGCCACATGCGGCTCTTTGGCCCCTTGAGTGTGGCTCTTCCACAAAATACCACGTGCGGGCGTGCATGTACAGTGCGATTGAAACTTCCTGGCCCATGCGCAGAAGTCGGTTTTCGGCCTGGGCCGAAGAAGTGGCATTAGACGAAGTGGGGGTATGTTCGCTGAGGACCCCTCAGATTGAGGACATTTTTAGCAAAGGCCAGCTAGATACATTGTTATTAACTTAATCAGGGTACTCCTAAGGCTTAGGAAGAGCCACACTCAAGGGGCCAAAGAGCCGCATGTGGCTCGCGAGCCGCAGTTTGCCAACCCCGGCCCTAACCAAATCCTGCAGTCTGGTTACTGGTTACTGAATATAAGACATCAGGTGGAAAAAGAAAAGCAGAGGTGGAGGTGTCTGCACACGTGAAGATGCTGAGTTGATTTAGGGTGAGGAAAAGAAGCTCAAAAAAGGAAGTGGTATCAGCTGCTTAATATTACAATTAATATGGGAGTAGATGGAAAAGAATTCTACTTAAACAGTAGAGTTGCTTGCAATCAGTTATGAGCTCCTCCAGAGTAAGTCTGACCCTTCTTGTACAAAGTACTATTGCACAGTAACAAAAACACTTGCTGACTTATTTGTAATCAGGAGCACTCAGTTTTAAAGACTACAATCAATCAATAACCTCAGTGGAACAGCTATTTCACTGGTTTAAGTAGACAAGATTGAAAATACGTTATCATTAAACTCATGACTCAAAGCACAAGCTCTCCTGATGAGTCCAAAATGGCTAAATGGGTTACACTGTACACATTCTTTTATTAAATTTTGGTTCTGACTTCTTTTTATTTATAAAAAGATGATCTAATTGTATGGAATTTTTTTCAAGCTTTAGCTTTCCAATTATGATATAATCAAAACATACATCTTTCATTTCTAAATATGGTCATGAGTAGCTTATTCCAAAGTGAAAGTTCTAATTACTTGCCATGTTCTTCACTAAATAAGAAAATTAAATTATTAAAGACTTACATCAGAAATTAAAATATTAATAAATATTTAATATTGAGACAAGAACCTATTTGGAGTTGACACTCAGATAAAAATAATCCACCCAAATGGTATAACTCAGCTAATGACAATGGGCAGCATGGCAGAGGGGAATGGGCTTACAAGGAATTTCAGCTTTGTGACCTTGAGGCCATTACCACTATGAAAACACCCTAGAACTCTACAAAGGTTGGGCACTATTATGTATGTGTCCAGAAAACGGAGGTACTTCACTTTACACACCATTTATATACACAAAGCTTTATGTATAAATAAAGGTTATTAAAAACAATCCTATGAGGAACTATCTAATGCTAACATTACCCACTCTTTAAAAAAAAAAAAAGACACACCCCTTTTGTAAAAGATTTTCAAAGAATGAGTTTTAATTCATGCATGCTTATCTGTGTTAAGCTACCTACAAGGTAAAAACCTCGACTCCAAGGCCAATCTCACCTGCTTCATCAAACTGAATTTGAAATTGAATGTTTTATATAGCCTCTTGACTGAAGGCTTTAACTTCAAAGAATTCTATGAATACGAATGTACTAACTCCCTTTAATGAAACAGGCAATCACAGGAACTCAGTTAAAAAATTACATCAAAACCATACAAATTAGCATAGGACTTATCCCATTAAAAGTCACATTTTAGTAACATATCAAATAGTAAACACACATTACCGGTGCCTATTTTAGTGACCTTAAAGTACCTTGGAGCATGGAGAAATATTGTATTGAAATTAAATACCCAGTATACTTGGAATGCATGAAAGTTTGCCTATAGTGGAAACTTCAGTTCTCTATAAACACTCACAAAACTCCACCCACTAACATTTCCAGAATCACACAAAAAAGCTATGTCACCGCAGTCAAGTACCAAGATAAAAATAAATTGGCAACTTAAGAAAGTTAGCAAAACACCATGTTATCCCCAAACTAATAAGAAACAGTGACTAAGCATAAAGAACAGTGATTCAGCGAAAATCGCATACAGAAAAATCGAACCCTGAGAAAAATCCTAAACGTACATTTTATCCTACCTAATCTTTTCCTTCGGCCGCGTCAACAGCTGGGTCTGCTTTGGAAAACCTTGACAAGTAGGAGCGAACGCCAAACCTGTGAATATAATTTGCTAGGTCTCTGAAAGACATAACACAGGACTGAAAGGTGGCAAACAAAAACTGAAGTTTAGAAAGTTTGGGGTTTTGGTATTTAAAGACTTTTAAGTTAATCTACCGTGGTATCAGAATGCCCATAAATAACTTCATCTTGGATCCGAGCCCATCCAGTAATTCTGGAATAAAAGGTCAGTTCCTTCCCAAGCATCGCTTATCTGAGACTTATGAAATGGCCCAGAAAGAAAAAACGAGGGAGGCAGAAGGGAGAGGAGCAGGAGAACCACGGTAAACAACACATGGCTCTGCCAGTCTCCATTCTCCCCAATCCACACCCTGAGAACAAGCCCGGAGGAGAGCGCTCCGAGTCCAACGTGCAGCTGCACGGGACGGGACACGGACAACTTGGAAATGGTCGTACCCGTCAGCCCCATACACTCAGTCAGTTTCCCTTTAATAAGGACTCGGGCTAGGACTCGGCGCTTCTCACTTCCATGAATGGAAAAGTTACCAACTTCACTCATCCCGCGGAGACAGTGGAAGATGCCTCCCGGTCTGACGTTAACCCGTTTGTTGCCCCAAAGAACTCGGGTTTCTAAACGGCCAAAGGAAAGGGACCTGGGTTTTCGCGGTTCCTGGAGTTTCCCAAGTTTCCGTCACCCCCTTTCCAACCCATCAACACGCACGGCAGGGTGACTCGAGGGTCGGTCCTCGGGGTCGGGGTCGCCATTTGC
>NW_005371219.1:739812-754635 GCF_000412655.1 Myotis brandtii
GGGGCGCGCACGCCTCCGACGGACACCCCCAGCGGGGAGTCGGGTTTGCAGAGTCTGGGGCTGGGCGAGACCTGCGGGAGGTTCCCACTGGGCTCCGCGTGGCTCCTTTAGGCTGTGCTTCCAAATCCTATTTGTAGACTCGTGTATTCAGGGAAGCAGTCCTAGACGCGTAATTTTGGAAATGAGGAAACAGGCCCAAGTGGAGTGATTTGTTTACTTCCCTGAAGTGTAGGCGTGGCAGCCCAGGTCCCTTCGCTGTTGGTGCAGGGCTCTTCCCCTTAGGGTCAAATATCGGAGGAAACCGGGCAGCTTTCGCTGAATCTTCAGTGATCGCTGCCACAGGCCTTGCTGCCTGCTAAACTCAATGTGCCCAAGTCCTGTGACTTAGTGCCCTGACCCTTGTCCTCTACCTCGCCGTGGACTGAGCTCAGCTCAGGATTTGTGGGAGGCAGGCAGGCAGACAGACATGAGCAGATGAAGGAAGATGGGCCAGGTGCAAAAGATCACCAGAGCGGAAAGCCCCGGGTTGCTAGCATTGGGCAAACTGGGAAGACAAGGACCTCGGTCCCAGGGTAATCTTCCCTCCCCTGGCATATGTCTAGTCATGGAGCCTCCCCTGGCTTACCTCTGGTCATGGGGTTTTGACCCTCTGACCTTTTCTCCCTAGAAATACCATGGCCTCAGTTGTATTTCAGCTCCAGGCTCAAACAACATACAAGCTATGCCATGGCTGACTTCAGCACCAGTTGCATTCAATAATGGTGCTGACCAATTTGTGCAGACCAAACCCTGAAAGGACTTACCTGGAAAGCTGATGAAAATTCTAATGAGATCCTTCCCTGGGACCTGCCCTAAAATCCAGGAGCATAGCCTTTCCCCTCCCCATCTCCCTCTTCTTCCTCCCTACCTCTTCTTCCTCCTTACCCCCAGGGACATTACCCTCACCTTCCTTTCTCCTAAGCTCCAAGGGCCCTTCCTTTGTCACTGAAATTTGTTCTCTGAGTTCATTTCTTCTACCTCTGTATTTTCTAAATAAACCTTCTCTTATAGTTTGAGTCTTGGCTCTGAATTTTTTCCTAGCCAGAACTCAAGTACCAAGGTTGCCGAACCAAGGTCTAGTCTGACTCCACCGATCTCACACCTGCTGCCAACAGATTGAGGCATCTGGAAGTTTTTCTGGAGCCCTGATGGGGCAATCCACCAAGGTCTACTTCTCTGAGGGACTGCAGCAGCGAGGTAATCTCCATAGGAAAAGCGAGGCAATCTAGGCGAAAAGGTGGCTTGGAGTGCTTTTGCAGGATGCTTTACAAATGACTGCAGACTGAAGAAATATCATGTGGCCATAATCAAACAATTGGGTCCATTTACCCTGCTAGTACCACCAAGCCTTGGTCTAAGGCCGAGGGACAGAAGGGACAGTGATTCAGAGTTCTAGGTGATGAATGACCCTTATCCCCTCACTCCTAACCCAGTATCATTTCGTGGACTCCTGCCCAGACCTAGCGAGAGAGGGAATTGTGATAAAGAGGATGCTGTAATCCTGTCCTTGTGGATGAGGGCAGAGACAGGAAAACTGTTATGTAATCCTTTGTGTGGCTACATTTTTACCCCCAAGTCTTGGTAAGTCTTGGGAAAGATAGATTTGCCATCCTGCAGAGAAATGACTCTAAGACTTTTAGATTTTAAAGACCAGTTTAAAATAAAAGAAAGGAATGTACTTAGATTACTAGCTTTTTATTGTGCTAAGAAAGACAGTAAAAATTGTACCACACATATCAGTGAAACAGGAATTTTTAGGAGTGAAAAAGACAAGTTTTAGGAAATTTTAGAAATCAAGGGGACCATGGAAAAAGTACTGGGCTGCAAAACAGCAGAAGGTATATTTCCATAGAATAGGGAAGCTGAAAAGCTGCAACAGGTACATTTCCATAGAATGAAGGAGCTGGGAACAGCAAAAGGTCTATATTTACAAAATAAAGGGAAGGAAGCCCTTCATCCAGAAGGAGAAGAAAGCCCAAATGGAATAGGAAAACAATAAGGAAGGAGTGGGGGGGAGAACTTTACATGTCCCATGTGAGGTTCGACCTTTGAGCTCAGGAGTTACTATAGTAACCAGTCTAAGAGAATAGTGACCAATCAGAGGGGATATCAAGGCACCAGGATCTGCAGCCTTTATAAGCCATAGGGAAAAGGAACTTTGTGGGACCCTTTCCCTCTCCCCACGTAGGAATCCATTCTGTGGGGCTCTTTCCCTCTCCCCACGTGGGAGCCTGTACTTGTTCTTCAATAAATCTCCACCTTTGCTATACTATCCTCTGTTCATGGATTCATTCTTCAACTCCGGTGGACAAAGAATCCGGGTTCCAGTCCAAAAATTCTGTATCATCAGTGTGGCATTTCATAAACAAAAGATTTTCACACCATATTTTAGGAAGGATAGAATCACAGAATAAAGTTCTTTAAATGAATAAATTGAGCTTTTTGGAAAATTCCACCCAATTTTTCTATTTTGTTTTATTTGGCTGCATATGGGCTGTGGTCCTCAGTCTACAGTTTGAGACTGACTATCCAGAGAACTAGTCAGAAAGGATAGTGAAGCAGGCCGGATGAGCTGGTGGGAGAAGACGTGGGTGCAGCTAAACTCTTGCCATAGTCTGCTCACTGTCCTGGACTGAGTCACCACTGCCCTGGATTGAGTTACATACTTCCCTTGGCCTCATTTGCCCTCCGATAAGATGAAAAGGCTACAGTAGATGATCTCTAAAGCCCTTTCCAGCTTTAAAAATCTCTTGATTCCATGATTGTGCTTACTGAAATCTGGGGCTTTCCCCTTTACTAAGTCATCTGACACTAGGTCCCCACCCACCCCCCTCACGTTGAGTCAGGCTGTACACCTCACAGTCTTCTTTGCTCATTCCATCTCAATAATTTCCCATGTTCAGGAAAAATAAAATCCTTTCTTCCTCTTTCACATTTATTCCTAGTTACCATCCTAGACAAATCTGAATTTCTGCCATTGCCTAACCAGTCTTTCCTCCTCCAGTGTTTCCTGCTTCAAACTCACCACCAACATAGTTCTTCCTAAGACATCCATTTCTCTATTCCGATATCTGTGATGGCTATCTCATGCCCACAGGGTGAAGTCTTAACTCCTGTCTTCAATTGCTCAAAGTCAAGCTTTCATTCTAGCCTGATTAGTTTCCTTCATTTCTCCAGCGAACACTGTACAGTCCAGTTCCAAGTTGCCTGGTGCTCACATAATGATTGTGCCTGACCTTCCTCCTTCTTCATTCTACAGCTCTAATCTCATTATCTCTCTGAGGGACTGTATAGCATTTCTTATCTATGTTCAACACTTTGACATGCACATCATGAGACTATTACCTGCTTCACCTCTTTCACTGCTATCTGTAGGTCAGCTTACAGATCATCTCCAAACCCATGGAAGCCTGTTTTTCACTGCATTTATATCTCCCCACAGTATCTACCACCATGAATATTAGAGATAATGAATATTGGTCATTTCAAAAACAAAATGTGTATTTCTCCCATTTCATCCTATCCCCATTTTCATTTCCTGTTTCATATTCTAACTCCTCAGAGAACCTTTCCTTGGTGACTTTTCAGGGAAATTTATCAGGGGCAAGAAGAGAGCATGTCAGAGATCATGAGGTTCCTCAAGTAGGCTCTCCTCTCTAATATACATGTATTTGACATAGACTTCTAGAGCAAAGCTATCGTCTGTGTGGCTTAACCATCCAGAGGGTGACAGGGAACCTGGGAGTTTAGAGTAAAAAAGGAGGAAAGGTCAGTAATGGTTTGACCTTAAAGAGCAAGGTCTTGTATCTCCTCAAATCCCCCTCTGCAGGCCGTCTCACACAGGCTTTGACAAAGCATAGCTCCTCGTAGCTTTTTCTAGAAGCCACTCTCAAGTCGGGGAAGACATAAGAACCAAAGGGAAAAACCCCACAAATAGAAGCACAAAGCCTAGACAGATTGTAAGGGAGAGAAGTTGTCAGAGAATGCAAATTCGGTTGATAACGAAAGCAAATTCAGCAACCAGACAAATTGCTCTTCCTTTTGTTCAATGTCAGGACAAGTAGCATCAATGTTCAAGTACTTTTTCTTTCCCAATTAGACCAGCTTGCACTCAGGTAGCCCGGCGACCAAAGCAACAGATAAGTCAGAACGAAAGTTTAAGTCATGTGCTAATTAAAGAAAGCATCATTAGCCAGAGACAAGTGTGAGAGGGTGGGGGTTGATTCGCAGCTGTGAAATCATGGGACAATCAGAATTACCAACTGGGACTGAGGTGGGAAATACCATTCCTCTTTTATAATATGCTACTAAGGAATTACAAGAGAGAAAGAGCCAGTTTGAATCACCTAATTGCCAGAGTTTAGACTCTAATGGCTGTGCTAGTATTTATATTTCCCATATAAGTGTATTTGAAGTATGAAGAATATGACAATTAACACACTTATATGGTAATTTAGAATCAGCCTGCCAAGGATAATGTTCATAACCCCAAATCAACCTTGTAGTTTTACATAAATAATGAAGGGAATTTTAACCAAGGCAGCCTGGAATGTTGGATAAAGTAGAAGACCCAGATTTTGTTCCTTATACCACAAGCTTGCTATAAGATATTGTTGAAATGACCTATTGTATGCATTTCAATGTTTCACAACTTGAATTATTATAATTAGATTAACATGGTGCCTAGAAATAACAACATATATATTCATTGACCAAAATAAAGGAACAAATAAATAATTCTATTCCCAGAAGGGTTGCTGAGTGTCTCTAAGGGGTTGTATTTACATTTGAGGTAACTACCACTAGGTAGAACTAGTATGTGTATGCTCAGATAAGCAGGTAGTGGGGTAATAAAGATGTCCTCATAAGCAATTGTTTATAAATATATATGTAACTTTGCTACACTAACAGCACATTTTGGGGATAATATCCAATTTCTATGTAAATTTAACATTATTCAAAAATTTTTGATATGTCAGATATCTGGGAGAAACCACTTTTAATTTTCCCCATAAATGAACTCACAATTCAGTTCTCAGGACTACTGTACTCTCTGTTCAATTGCAGTGGTAGCAAAGTCAAATGCCTACAGCTAAAGGCCGTGCAAGTGACAAAAAGTGAGTTGTGATCAGACAAGCACATTATTTATTAAGTTGTTACTTAGCTCTAGTCAACACCTGTTGCCACAGGAACATGGAAGAAATAGTGTCATCTTATCTTCTGATTATTTTTTTAAAGCTCATGGAAATCTAAATAATTGTGTTAAAACCACATAATGCACAAGTTTTTTGAAAACGTGCAGGGATTAAAATTAACAACCACACACATAAAAAAAAAGCCTGCATCTTCAGCAACCCTTGTTTTAGTGACACATCCAAAAGGTGATAAATCAGAAGTATATTCTTGTTTCTATGGGTAGCCTGGTTTCCAAAAGCTTTTGAGTCTTACTTTCCTCTGGAGCTATATTTTGTTGTGCTCAAATATTGGCTTAATTGCCTATTAGCTGATAATCCTTAGGTAAGTGTTATAGATTAAATGTTTTTATTTCTCCAAAATTCATAGGTTGAGACCTAATCCCCAATATGATGATATTGGGAGGTGGGGTCTTTAGGAAGTGTCAAGATTATGGGGGTAGAGCCCTCAATAATGAGATTAGTGCCCCTATAGAAGAGACCCCACAGAAATTCCTTGCCATTTCTGCCATGTAAGGTTATAGTGAAGTGGGCTCTTACCAAACACTAAATCTACAAGTGTCATGATCTTGGACTTCCCAGCCTCCAGAACTGTAAGAAAAATTGTTTTTCATTATGTTGTTATAGCTGCTGGAACAGGATAAGACAGTAAGTTACTTACCCTCTCGATGTGGCACACAGACTCTAAGATGGCCCCCAATGACTTATGTATCCTAACATGCACACTTTTGTGTAATTCTTAAGTGTGGACAGAAGCTGTGACTTGCTTCTATCCAACAGAATATGTCAAAGTGTTTGGCTGTCACTTCCATAATTAGGTTACAAAAGACTGACTTTTGTCTTGCTGGCAGACCTCCCCTTGTAGGCTTGATGAAACAAGTTGTCATGTTGGGGAGGCCCATGTGACAGGAGCTGAGGGTGTCCACTGGATGATAGCCAGCTTGGAATTGAGGCCCTCAATTCAATGTCCCAAAGGAACTGAATCTAGTCAACAATCATGTTTGTGAGATTGGAAGCAGATCCTTTTCCACTTGGGCCTTCAGATGAGACCTGACCCCTAAACAACACATTGATTGCAAACTCATGGGAGGCCTTGAAGCAGAGGCCCACTAAGTCATGCTTCATAGAAAATATGACATAAGCTCGATCGGTGTGGCTCAGTGGTTGAGCATTGACTTATGAACCAGGAGGTCACGGTTTGATTCCGCATCAGGGCCTATGCCCAGGTAACAGCCTCAATCCCCAGTAGGGGGCCTGCAGGAGGCAGCCGATCAATGATTCTCTCTCATCATTGATGTTTCTATTTCTTTCTCCCTCTCCCTTCCTCTCTGAAATCAAAAATATATTTTAAAAAAGAAAAGAAAATGTGACATAATAAGTGTTTGTTGTTTTAAGCCTCTAAGTTTGTGGTCATTTGTTGTATAACAATAGATAATGAATATGCCACAACTTACTTTTCTCATTTCTAAAATGGAAAAGATAATAGTACTGCCCCACCCCACCCGCGTCCCATCACCACCACCAACGTAGCCTATTGTGAGACTTAAATGAGATAATTCATGTAAAGTGCTTCGTACAGTGCCTGGCACATAGACAACTCATTAGTGTTGGCAACTTTTCCTCAGTCAGATCCCAGAAGTGAAGTCAGGCATCTTAGCGAGAAAGGTGTAATAGGCAGAAGCTCAGAGAGCTATTTCAGTGTTGCTTCAGGCTCAAGGGACAAATTGTGAGATTGTGTTGGGCAGAGGGAAATTCATTCCCACTTGTGTACTATCATTGGGCAACTTAGCTGTGGAGCCTGACAGAGCTACAGGGATACATATGGAAGCCATGGGTGCCATGTCCTCATGAAGGGCAGAGGCTCAGCCTTTCTCTAGAGGAAGTGGGCAATGAAGTAGAAACTAGAGAAGAATATTAGTGGATTTATTCTTGAGCACATGTGACAAACCTCCCTGGGAAAACCCAGAAACAACTGAGCCAGTCTGTGAGATGAGGCTCTGCAGGGTGATGAGTCTTACCAATAATATTTGTAGCTGATACCTAGCCAGTTTGGCTCAGTGGATAGAGTGTCGGCCTGAGGACTGAAGGGTCTTGGGTTCAATCCCAGTCAAGGGCACATACCTTGGTTGCAGTCTCCTCCCCGCCCCAGGCCCTGGTCAGGGCATGTGCAGGAGACAACCAACCAATGTGTTTCTCTTACATTGATATTTTTCTAAAACTCAATGGAAAAACATCCTCAGATGAGGACTTTAAAAAAAGAAGAAGATTTGTAGCTGAATCTTTTCATTAAGCCTCATAGTATCAATCTGGTTACCTTAAATGGCCTAGAGACAGTCTGCTATGGATTGCCATTACTTCATACTTTGAGATGGCAGCGGAGTTTTCACAGACCTTTCCTTTGACTGACCTTATACATTTCTGGGAGCAGGGGCAAACTGATCCTCAGGGTCAACAGATTATTTTCCACTCCAGTGAAATATCTGAGATAATAAGCTAAGTTAACTTGTCATGATGCTAAGACAAAATATTTCCTGAATAAGTAAGCTAACCAGCATTACTTTCACTTATATTCAGTTATACAAACAACTCAGGATGTGTTCAAAATGTGGAAGATGGGGCTAGGGAAAAAAAATATGTGTAAGCAAAGCAATAATTATGAGTTGATATTAATGATCCCTCAAAGTAGGTCAAGTCATTGTAGTGGGAAAGCCTCTGTCACAGAAATCTTGGTAGTACTAGTAAAAAATGCAGCCTTTGGGGAGTTTCCCAAACAAAAGGAGAATTAGATGTCTTTCTGAGGATGGATGAGAGAACAGTAAGACCTAGAAAGCAAGAGTGGGCCTTTCTAATTCTCTCCTCCAGGAATCCAAGGATTAAGGGATGAGAATGTTCTCCATTTCTATCAGCTCACAAAGCAAAGCTAGGGTCTGGCAAATGGCCCCATGGTTTCTCTCTCGACTGACTCTCCCTTGAGGAAAACAAAACTCTGGGAGAGGTACGTGTCTTCTTTCTCTCAAGGTTGGGAGGTTTGAAGTCAATGCAGCTATGTGAAAGAGCAGTCCTCTGAGTGGAAAACAGAACTATGAATGTGAGCCTTTGATGGTTGTGAGATCTTCTAGAACCACCTATTAAAAGGCATATAACCCTCAAATAGGTACTTTATTTAGAAGGATGATGGTAGCAGAAGAAGATCTGAAGCATGGGAATGAGAGGTACTCAGGCCCTCAGGATGGTGAAAGGGGAGGTGGAGGCCTCCAAATTTAGATCTGAAAGTTTACCTTCTATTTTTTCCATCTGTAGTCTATAGAGGGAAGCTAAATCTACCCAACAATCCTAAGTCTGTATCTGTTTCTTTGTTTTCATATGAATTGCACATTAAGTATAATCAGATCTGCATAAGATACAATTCTGACATCATCATCTTCAATTTGCCTTGATATTCCCAGGTCCTATTATAATGTAGAAATTTTATTGAGTTTCTGGACACAAAGGAAGAACCAAAGTTAATTGCCCTTGATATCCTTTTCACAGAAGTCTTCACTAGCATTTTATGTTCCCCAAGGCATTATGACATTTCATGTCATCCATATTTTATTAGTAGAAAAGACAGTAAAACCAATTTCTGAGCCATGGCCTGAGTATAGGACCTGACTCCCACACACTGTGATTTAATTAACAAGAGACTGAAAACAAATATACTCATACAAAAACTAAATTAACCCTAAATTGACTTGCAGTTCATTTACGGGATGCTTAATTTTATTTCCAACCTGAAATGGAACCATCTGAAGCAACCCTACATAGGTCATTCGTTAAAGCCTGTCACCGCAACCCAACTGCCTTGCGTCACCTTCTTTGTGTGCATCTGTCCCCACGTCTGCCTCAAGTTGAACAAGCTGGCCACACCCTGATTCTGCTAGCCCTCTCCTCAGTACATCTTATGTAGAGAAATATTATAAGCAACATATACTTGCATCTCTTCCCTTCCTTAATGAGGTTACAATAATGTTCCTTGGAGAAATAGAACTGCCTGATGCCTCAGCACTTAAATAACTTTCAGTTGCTTTCACATTTGGTTACATGCTTTTAATATTTGTTATAGAACATAAACATTTGTGAAATAGAGGAAAGCAGGCTTCAGAAAGAGACAGAAGGCAAATAGCACTTTTCAGGACTGGTCTTAATGTGAAGTATGTCAACATCAATGCACCTGATCTAATGGTTGCATGGCGTAATATAAAAAGCCACATTGAAGCAACCTAAGATGTGTGAAAAAGATATGGATCTCAGGATCAGGGATAGGGAGTAGGTGGATGGTAATAGAATTGACTGAGAGGATCTGGTCAAGAAAATCCTCTTTATTCCCTATGGACCCCTGGGGCATAAGCAAACCTGGGAATATCCAAAATAACTTCCAGCCTTGGCCAAACTTTGCTGAAGTAAGAGCAGCTGCCCTGAGCCAAAGAGATGGGACTGGCTCACACTCCAGCTCAGGAAAAATATTCTTACTTTGACCCTCCGCTACTGAAATTCTGGACACCATTGCTTGGTTTTGCTATTTTCACTAACAGAGGCAAGTTCTTTCCCCAGAAATGTCAGGTATTGCATTTATCTTTCTAAGTGCAGTTATTTTGATTAGCTACTTTAGGTGAAGAGCCCCTCACATTATATACTACATTTTAAATTATTTTAATTCATTTTTATAACCAGTTACTATAATGTCACTATGCGTCCTGTGAGTTACCCCTACTTAGCATTTGGGGAAAGAGGGAGAAAGAGCGTTTAAGCGAGCCCTGCCTCCAGGTGTCACAGCACTGAAGTGGAGGTAGAGTTGGGATCTTTTGATTCTGTAGTTGCCCTGTTTCAGGAACAAGGTGAGCAAATCAATTGTACCTAAGTGTTGGAGATCCTAGCCAGAACTTTGCTGGAGATCCAGACCAGAACTTCGCTGGAGTTCCAAACCAGAACTTTGCTGGAGATCCTAGCCAGAACTTGGCTGGAGATCCTAGACAGAACTTGGCTAGAGATCCTGGCTAGGCTGCTGATCAACTGAACGCTGTCTCCGTGCCATTCCTTCTTCGCCAACTCCGTCCACACCTTTGGGGACCCCTGGACCTGTTGGGGCTGGACCCCAACATCTAAGAAGTGATTAACCCACGATTTTATAAATGAAAACACTAAAGGCCGACTCTAAATGCCCGAGGACACGGTGTTAATTATTGTAGTCAGAGCACCCAGGACTCAGCAAACCTACAAAGTGGCACCTGTACCACAGTGATGCAGCATCTTGCACTAAAAAGAACGACGTACCATAGGGAATCAATACCTCCTTTTTCAGAGTGTTTAGGATGTTTTCTTTCTGGACTTGTGCAGCTCACAAGGAGAAATTCCAGATGTGGTGGCCCAGCCCACCCTATATCTGTATCATCGCTACACATCATATACAGGCTAACAAAAGGTCAAGTTTTCTTGCTTGTAAGTGAAATTATACCTTTTCACAGTGACAATGAAATTGTTTAAAACGTGGAGTCTCTGTGTGTATGGAGAGAAGAAGAAAGAGGATTAAAGAGGATTTTGGTGATGAAAAGATTAAAACTAGATACCGAACTCACCCCACAGGCATCAGGGATTTGTGGGTCAAGGACAGGGGGGTTCAGTGGGACAGAAAAGGCATCTACAGCGTTGGTGGGCATCTACAATGACTTTATGTGTCCTATTTCATTCACAAATCCATTTAAATAACAAAGCATGCCATAAACCACACAAGAAAGAAACATAATGTATTATTTTTCAATAAAAGAAAAAAAATCTTTGTTATCATGTTTAGAAAGAAGACATTTAAGCTTGGAAAAATCCCACATCCTTCACAGAAGTCAATTCAAATCGTTCACTGATCACGTTTCTGCAATTTGCTCCAATTAATATCAGTTAAATATTTCCTTAATATTAATATCAACTTTAGACTCAGAAGGAGCTGCTGAAGGGACAGAAACTAAGGAATTTACTGTAATTCAGAAGCACTGGAGGCGGGGAAGGAAAAGCAATGCCACTGGAGTCAGCCCCTGAAATACAACCCCGTTTAGAATGCCTGGTCACGGGAAAGGCAGGGCCAGGGCCTAGCCTTCCGTCCTGTGAACTTGGAGAAGCTGCACTCTGCCTTGACCTCCCCCAACCTGATCGCCTCTGGCTGCATGACCCATGCTCCCATGCCAGCTTTCTGGCATGGCTGCTGCTGGCTGACTCCGCTCCGGCCTGGGCCAGGTTGGCCAGGGTCCACTGGTTTGGTCGTGACCCTGAGCCTGTGGCCCTGGCTTCCTCGCTCAGCCTTTGGTCTTCCCTGACTCTCTTGGGAATGAAGAACAGAGACATACTGAAAGCTGCAGGACTAGATACACTGGGAAAATTATGTTTTAGTTGATAAAAGTGACTCCATTATAATAGGACCTTGTAGGATAAAATTATTAAGTACCCTGTAATAAGATCCTATAAAAATGTCTACTATCTTCCCCTATGAATACATTTGAATTTTCTTTTTTTACATTTAAATTATTTATTGTACATTTGAATTTTCAAGATTTGAAGCAAGGGTACATGAAATAAAACTCATGCAATAGGTATGGCCATACAGAATAGAAGAGAAAGCTATAAAAGCAAAAGGCAATGACCATTTTTAAATACAGATAGCAACAACACATGGCAGAAATTTACAGAGTTCTATGGCTTGTATTGGACACCTCACATTTTTTAGGTTAATGTAAGACTGTGTGGTATTTCTGTGTTAATAATGGCTCAGAAGCTCAGGGCTACATACCCTAATATCAAGCTAAAATCAGCTTAGTGGTGGATCAAGTGTCTGGAAGTACGGACTGATGCCAGACATGATGGATTTCCAATTAAGATGTCAGCGGGTGTGCTCAAAACCATCTGGGAATTTAAAAAGTAACTCATGCCGAGTTTCCATATTTGTCTTGGCTTCTCTAACAAAGATATTTTTTTTGCATTTAAAAAACATTCCATACAATGAGGGATTTCTATTTTTAAAAGGTTATTTGTACAATTAAAAATGTTTTCATTTATCTTAGATACCTCATATAAATGGAATCATGCAGCATTTGTATTGCAACTGTCTTATTTTACTTGGCATAATGGCCTCCAGATTCATCCATATTGTTGCAAATGGCAGGGTTTTCCTCTTTGTTAAGGATGAAAAATATTTTGTCCTATTCATCTACCACATTTTCTTTATCCATTCATCTATCAGTGGACATTTAGGTTGTTTCCATATCATGCTATTATGAATGATGCTGTAATGAACGTGGGCATTTAGATATCTCTTCAAGATCCTGATTTCAATTCTTTTGGATATATACTCAGGTGGTTGCTAGGGCTGGGAGAGTGGGCAATGGGGAGCTGATGGACAATGGGTATGAGTTTTAGTTATACAAGATGAATAAGCTGTAGAGATCTGCCGTGCAACACTGTGCCTATAGTTAACACTACTGTAGTGTGCACTTAAACTTTCGTTACGAGGTAGATCTCATTTTAGATGTTCGGATCTCACACACACACACACACACACACACCCCCCACAGAACTTCAAGTTCCATCTATGCAAAGAAGTCAGTGCATGCTTTTTATGTCTCCTCATGGAAGCAGTCTCCTCACTACTCAGAACTCGGGTAGAAAGATCATAGTGGGTTTTATAAAAATGGGGGATTGAATTGTCACTCAATATTTAGTAGATATATTTAATCATGAAAAGTAATACAATTTAAATTTGTTGAAATTAGTGTGTTTATTTATGTTAAGCAATATACAATGGATACCTGTATTTTTAAGAATTGCTAATTATTGGATTAATTGGCATAAATAAAAATAAATTCATGATAAAAAAATAAAAAGTAAATGTTTTATTACAGTAAATTTCAAGCAAATTGAAAAGTAGAGAAACTAACATAC
This sequence comes from Myotis brandtii, assembly GCF_000412655.1. Classification (NCBI taxonomy): domain Eukaryota; kingdom Metazoa; phylum Chordata; class Mammalia; order Chiroptera; family Vespertilionidae; genus Myotis; species Myotis brandtii. Next base: position 753,003 of record NW_005371219.1, read on the forward strand.
TAAACCCTTTTTACCCATCACCAGTTTCAATAATTATAACATCGCGGACAATCTTGTTTCATCAGTACCCGCCTCTGCTCACCTGGGTTATTTAGAAGCCAAGTCCAGGCATTGTATAATTTCCTTATGCAGTATGGAAAGATAGGGACTACTTCTGTAAATGCATGCACAGTGTCATCACACCTTAAAAATAATAATTCAGTATTATCAGGAAACATCAGGTCAGTGCTCAAATGCTCCCAATTGTCTTATAAAAAATGTTTACATCTTTTTAAACATTAGAAACAAATCAGATCTATACTTTGCCATTGGTTGGTATATCTCCTAAATTTCTCTTTTTTGAAGTGGTGCTGTAATTGAGCTAAAACACAATCCACTGTTCAACAGACACATACAGCCTTGTAAGCACCATCACAATAAAGATTCAGAATATTTGCATTATTTCAAAAACTTTCCTTATGTACCTTGATTGTCAATCCCTCCCCTCACCCTCAATCCTCAGCAACCACTTGACTGTTTCCTATCCTTACAGGTTTGCCTTTTCCCAAATGTCACACAAATCTATTCACACCATATAGCACTTAGTAGTATAATAAATTTAAGATTCAGCCATGTTGCTGTATGTATTAGGAATCTCTCCCTTTTTATTGCTGAGTAGTATTCCACAGTTTGTGTAATCATCCACCCTTAGAAAGACTTTTGGGTAATTATGATTTTGAATATTGCTTTCAATATCTTAACATCCCATAGATTAGAGGCCAAAAGTTGAAATACGGAGATAGGATTGCAATAAGTACATACACTATAAGCAGTAAGAAATAATTGCCTGAAAGTCTGGTAAAAGGGGAAAAGGTAGGAAAATTCAAACTAAAAAAAAAAGATCTGTCTTGTTATTAAACACTGATGGGTCCTGAGAATAGTGCTGTATCTGATGTTTATAATAACACTAGTGGCCCTGTGCACGAATCGTGCGCAAGTAGCTCGCTGCCGCTTGCCTCAGCTGGCCGCCTGGCCCACCGCTGCTCGTAGCTCTCTGCCGCTCATAGCTCGCTGCCCCGCCCTCCTGTAGCTCTCTCCACTGCTTGTAGCTCGCTGCCCTGCCCTCCTGCTGTTGGTGGTTACACGTCATGGCATAACGACCATTTGCATATTACCTCTTTATTATATAGGATTCTTTAGCATGTGAGAAAAAGTAGATATGTTCTGTGAATTTTTTTCTAAGAAATAGGAGCATGTGTATTTATCAAGATTTCTATTTAACATGGTTAAAACAAAACAAAAAATATAGCTAAAAAGAACATCCTACTTTCCTATATTACTTAGCTTTTTAGAATATTTAATTTCCAGAGGTTTCTGGATAGTCAAGTTTTCCCTGGAAATTTTTAATAGAATTATCTCTAAACAGAAGCAACATAACCCATGGACAGACAGACAATAGGGTGGTGGAGACCTGGGGCAGGGACCGGGGGTGGGCTATGAGGGGTCAATGGGAGAAAAAAGGGGACATATGTAATACTTTCAGCAATAAATATTTTTTAAAAATTAAAATAAATAAACAGAACCAACAATACTTTTTAAAAGTGTATATTTTTATTTATTTTAGAGAGAGAAAGGGAGAGGGATAGAGAGATAG
>NW_005371219.1:754695-791819 GCF_000412655.1 Myotis brandtii
AAGTCTGAAACCCGGGCATGTGCCCCAACTGGGAATCGAACTGTGATCTCCTGGTGCATGGGTTGATGCTGAACCACTGAGCCACACAAGCTGAGCAACAATACTTTTGAGATTACTTAATCAACCTAGGTTGGCACAGATCCCTGGTGCCACTCTCATTTCAAAGTGAAAATCACCTTTATTCACTCACCTCTATTTCTGCAGCAAGGGCCCAAAAATGTTGTTGACCAAAATATGTGTACAGTGTCAACATATAATATGTGGGAGCCATTATCACTATGTTGGCTCCTATGGAATGATCTTTTTTTTAAAAATATATATTTTATTGATTCTTTTACAGAGAAGAAGGGAGAGGGATAGAGAGTTAGAAACATCGATGAGAGAGATCTATCAGCTGCCTCCTGCACGCCCCCCACTGGAGATGTGCCCGCAACCAAGGTACATGCCCTTGATCAGAATCGAACCTGGGACCCTTCAGTCCGCAGGCCGACGCTCTATCCACTGAGCCAAATCGGTTCGGCAATGGAATGATCTTTGAGAGATTTAACAATTTGCTTTCAGCTTTTACAAGGCATGTGCGCGTGCGTGTGCGCGCGCACACGCACACACACGCACACACGCGCGCGCACACACACACACACACACACCACAACATGAGCTGCAGTTATGTATGTATCTGCATCTTTTGTACAGCTACTACTTACCTAATTCCCTTTATAGAAATATCATTATAGCCCGGTTGGCGTGGCTCAGTGGTTGAACGTCGACCTATGAACCAGGAGGTCACAGTTCAATTCCTGGTCAGGACATATGCCTGGGTTGCAGATTCCATCCCTAGCGTGGGGTGTGTAGGAGGCAGCTGATCAATAATTCTCTCTCATCATTGATGTTTCTCTTTCTCTCTCTTCTTCTTCTCCCTTCCTCTCTGAAATAAATAAAAAATTATATTAAAAAATAAGATTACAAGTTCCATCTTAAGAAAAGAAATATCCTTATAATATATCCCTCTTATGACTTTGCCCTAGAGAACGAATAAAGACATTTCTGAATTGCTGCTTTTCTTTTTTTATCTAATGATACAAACTATGTGAATCCATCTTGTTCACCTTGCCCCATCTCCTTTCTTTCCCCCTTGACTATCTGTGAAAATAGAACTAATTTTATTTTCTCAGTTGCGTACAACTAGGTTAAACTATCTACTACCTCCTTAATTACTTAACATTTATTATTTTATTCTTTCATCAATCATATTGTATGGGTATCTTTTATTTTAGTAAGCATTCTCAAATTCTTTCTGGAAGTAGACAACAGGATATGAACAATAAATGCAATAAAGACTCCTGCTACTTTAGCAACCCTCACATGGAGAATGGTTGAGCTCGGAGTATGAGGATAGCAACGCTTGTGTCTGAGAGTTGTTGGACTATGTGTCCAGCCTCCCTGACGATCCCCATTCAGGTAGCAGCAGAACGCTGGATCTTCTGTTCTTATTTCTAGTAAGGCTCCGTGAGAGGCGTCCCTGTCTTTCAGACCCCATATTCCTCACAGCCCATTGCCTGCCGTCTGTGAAGAAAAACCCCAATGTCAGCATTTCCTCAACTTGATTCAGAGTGTCCACTGTCTGGTGCTGGACAGGTAGTAGACATTTAGAGAACTTACATCTTCCTCATTGACTGAGACCATCATTAACCTCTGCTCTCTGAAGACTTGACCCTTTTTTGTCTTTGTTCCTCTAGTTTCATGACACCTACCCTTGTTTACCCCCGCTGCTTTCCCTACTAGAACAGGACCTCCTGGAGGTCAGAAGATGTGTTTTACTCCTCTCCCAATCTCCAGCATATCTCACAATGCTAGTACATCACCATTTTCAAAACATGTTGAAGAAATCAATGAATGAACACCAATCTTTGTTGATAGTAGAGTAAGAAGAAGGGATCATTGAATGAACGCTTTGCATATTTCATTGATCTAAAAATCAAGAAGTAAAACTATAGAAATAATTATTTACTATCAAGAAAAGAATGTAAATAGGAATTGTTCATCCCAAATGGTATTTCTTTATTTCCAAGAATCAACTTTATTTCATTTGTAAAGAACACTGTCTCAAGGTGATGTCTTGCATTTAAAGGGATATACTTATACAAGAATTAAGTTCATTTTATAAATGTCTTGATATGTCTCTTTTTTTAAAAAATATTTTTTTCGGCCTATTTTTCTCTGAAAGACAACAAAAGTTAGAAAGGTTTTCTGAGACATGTTTTAACTTCCTCCTTATTGTAACCTATGCCATTATCAACCCATATGGCCACCCAGGAGCCTCTGTTTGAGGTTCAGATATTCTGGCCTCTAGAGGGCGTCTTGGGCCATTTACTGTCTGGTCACCATTGGACTCCAAGATTGCCCTTGAGGCTGTACACAATAATGGCTACTGAACTCTAGGGAACTACCCTTGATTAAAAATAGAAAGAATGTTCTAGTGGTAAAACATATTTTCATATCCTTTCAAATATGGTTTATAAAAAACATTTTGCATTTCCAAATTCCAGAAATTGTTTTCTGACAATTTTCTGAGAAAAATCAACCACACATTATCTTATTTATGTCAGAAGTAGCAAGTCTGAATGAATCAATATAACTGTCTTATTTATTTATCTACATTTTATTATGGCATATCTCAGTTGCAAAGAATGAAAGCTTGTCCTGGACAATTGGTAGGATGGTGGGAAGCTTATATTTTAAACTTGACTAAGGCAACTACTTGATATGAATATTTTCCTAGAAGTGGTATCCTCCAAAATTCAGGTCAGGAAACCTTGGCAAAACTCAAAGGAATTGGTTTGGCTTAGTGGATAGAGCGTCAGCCTGCGGACTGAAGGTTAGATTCCGGTCAAGGGCATGTACCTTGGTTGCGGGCACATCCCCAGTAGGGGGTGTGCAGGAGGCAGCTGATCGATGTTTCTCTCTCATCGATGTTTCTAACTCTCTATCCCTCTCCCTTCTTCTCTGTAAAAAAAAAAATCAATAAAATATATTTTTTAAAAAACCTCAAAGGAATTAACTTCTTTTTGTTTTTTACTATTTTAGGAAAAAATTTTGCTCTATGTGACTAATTTCAAATAATTTTCCATATGTGCTTTTACATTAAAAATATACTTTACATTACATTACTACAAGTACTTCTTGGCCTCTGACAATGATGAACTGGGCTTTGAAAATCTAAAGAAGACCAAAGTTTCAATACACTGGGGACAGTAGCTGTCAGGGTTAATGTCATGTGTCAATTTGGCTAGGCTACACTACCCAGATATTTGGTCAAACATTACTCTAGATCAGTGGTTCTCAACGTTCCTAATGCCAAGTCCCTTTAATACAATTCCTCATGTTGTGGTGACCCCCAATCATAAAATTATTTTCGTTGCTACTTCATAACTGTAATTTTGCTACTGTTATGAATCATAATGTAAATATCTGATATGCAGGATGTATTTTCATTGTTACAAATTGAACATAATTAAAGCATAGTGACTAACCACAAAAACAATATGTAATTATATATGTGTTTTCTGGTGGTCTTAGGCGATCCCTGTGAAAGGGTCGTTCGACCCCCCCCCCAAGGGGTCGCGACCCACAGGTTGAGAACCGCTGCTCTAGATGTTTCTGGGAAGGGATTTTTTAGATGAAATTGGTATTTAAATTAGCACACTTTGAGTAAAGCATATTACTCTCCTTAATGTAGGTGGGCCTTCCTCATCTAATCAGTTGAAGACCTTTCTGACCTCTTGATGAGAGGGATTTCTGCCAGCAGAAGGTGGCCTTAGGATTTTAACACCTTCTCCTTGCCTCCAGCCTACTGGCCTACTTTGCATATTTTGGACTTGCCAGCCTCCATAATTGTGTGTTTCAATTCCTTAAAATCTCTCCTCTCTCTCTCTCTCTCTCTCTCTCTCTCTCTCTCTCTTTCTCTCTCTCTCCCTGCGCCAGGCCTCTAGTATATACATAAAGCAACAGTACCTTTAGAAATATAGGTTATTTATGGATTTATGGTATATGTTATCATCCACACCAGAAACCTTTTTGAGAGTAAAAGGAGACACTATTAATACTTATTCAGCCCTAACTGGTTTGGCTCAGTGGATAGAGCGTCGGCCTGCAGACTGAAGGGTCCCAGGTTCGATTCCAGTCAAGGGCATGTACCTTGGTTGCAGGCACATCCCCAGTAAGGGGTGTGCAGGAGGCAGCTGATTGATGTTTCTCTCTCATCGATGTGTTGTGGATATTTTATATCTAAGCACCCACCCAACTGTCGTTTGCTCAGAACTGTTCAAACAAACGACACAGTGTAGTCATTAAAGCCTCTATTTGCACAACATCCTCAGAGTGGGATGCAGGAACCATGTTTCTGATCCAGAAACCTGCCTCTGAGCAGAGAAACTCAGGAAGAGGGGAACACACTGTAACTCTCTTCCTCTCTCTCTCTCTCCCTCTGTTTACATATCAAAATAGGTATATATCAGAAGAGATTTTGAGTATATATATATATATAATTTAATATCCTATCTAATAAAAGACAAAAAGGGTAATTGACCGTACCTTCGCTACGCTTCCCATTGGCTAATCAGGGCGATATGCAAATTAACTGCCAAGAAAGATGGCGGTTAATTTGCGTACGTCGGCGCCAAGCGACGGGAGCGAAGCTGGCTGGCCCCGGGCAGGAGCAGCAAGCGAAAGCCGGCATGGCGAGCGAAGAGCAAAGAGGGAAGCCCGCCGCGCTGGCCTCAGCCACGCCCCCGGGGCCCACGAGAGGCGAGTGAATCTGGGTGAGAAGTTAATTCTGTGGTTTGGTATCCTGGCTCTCCTGGGGCCGGGGTGGGCAAAATGGGAATCTCTGCTCTGAGAGTTCAGGGTCATGGGGAGCACACTGGCCCCTGGTGGAGCACACGAGTGGTGCCGGTGGCAGGGACCCTCTCAGACCAAATGCTGGTCAGAGACCAGGGTGGCTGATGGGGTTGGAGAGCCCCCCTGATGCGGACACTCCGCCACGCCCCCGGGGCCTGCGCGCAGCCCGCGCATGGCGAGCGAGGAGCTAAGCCCCTCGCCTGCCGCGCCGGCCTCTGCCATGCCCCCGGGGCCCGGGCCCCTCTCAGCGAAGAGCAAAGGCCTGGGTTCCAGGCGCTGGAGGAAAACTGGTGCCAGCAGCCAGGGGAAGGGGCCCCCAAGGGGTCCCAGACTGCGAGAGGGCACAGGCCGGGCTGAGGGACCCACCTGAGTGCACAAATTTTTGTGCACTGGGCCTCTAGTCCTATATAATAAAAGCCTAATATGCTAAGTGTCTGGTTGTCTGGTGACAGGTTGACTGTTCAACCAATCAAAGCATAATATGCTAATGATATGCTAAGGCCGCTCAACCGCTAGCTATGATGTGCACTGACCACCAGAGTGCAGATGCTCCAACTGGTAGGTTAGCTTGCTGCTGGGATCTGGCTGATCAGGACTGAGCGAGATGGGCTGGGCATGCCCTGGAGCCCTCCTGCAGTCCCTCCCCGGCCCTGATCGTGCACTGGTGGTGTCCCTTGGCCTGGTCTGCGCCCTCTCGCAATCTGGGATCCCTCGGGGACGTTAGAGAGCCGGTTTCAGCCTGATCCCACAGGCCACTCTGCTTGGAAGGGTGCCAGATGCAGGGCTCATGGTGAGCGCTGCTGTGGCGCGAGTCTCTCCCTATCGGGACTGATTGGGTGCGAGCCCGCAGCAGGTGCAGTGGTGCCGGGATGCGTGGGAACGGCAGGTAGGAGCTGCAGGCGGTGTTGGACTGCAGGTTTCGGCCCAATCCCTGCAGGCCACCTTGAGGGACCCCACCTGTGCATGAATTCCTGCACTGGGCCTCTAGTATATTATATATTTAAGTTTTTATATATTATATAAAAATTATGTACTTTTATAATAAACTTATATATGTGTATAATATGTATGTGTGTATATATATATATATTCTGTTGGTCCAGTTTCTCTGGAGAATCCACTTCAACTTTTTATCCTGTTTGTTCAGTGAAATCTGAACAGCCTGAAGGAGTGATGCGAGGTAGACCTTTTGTTTTATTTATGTTTTCATAATGTGTTACAATATATTAAACACCAAGGAAAGAAGCTTGTTTTGAGCCAGGAATAATTCTTCCTTTATTCAAATAATTTGGCATTTCTGCTATGGGGAGGCTATACTGACCAATGTTCTTTTCTTTAAGTTAACAAGAGTTTAATAATGGTATGCTTTTCTTTCCTCACTGCAATTGAAGCAATGATTGTGATTGTAAAGGTTCTCATGATTCTGGTTGTGATTATTAGTGACCCAGCTACAATGTAGCAACAGAATAGACCCACTGCCATAGCCATGGCTCCAGGAGAGCTCTTTCCCAGGATTCTCTCCTGCACACCTGCACTCAGTTTCCCGTCTTCTCTTGGGAGTACGCAGGTGGTGGGCACAGGATGGGGACACTAGGAAAGCTTGTCCTGGACCATTGGTGGAATTGTGGGAAGCTCATAGTTTAAGCTTGACTGAGGCAACACAAGAGGTTTAACTTCCCCAGCCCTTGCCACAGAATGTGACAAAAGAGCCAGGAGCACAGCTAGGCAAAGGCAATGTTTGACTTCCTAACACCCCTCCCTGATCATCACTTTTAAAATGACCTCCATGTTCTAAAACATGTGAGTTCCTTCCCGGGGGCTGGTTTCTCCCAGTTCCTCTGATTGGTTCAGGCTTTCCCCTGTTTCCAGACCAGCCCTGTCTTCCTTGAGGACCTGTGTGCCATCGACTATTGTAATAAGCCTAGGGGAACGGATGTGCAGGTTAAGTGGAAAAAATAGACGCCAGACACCAAGGTAAGTAGCTTGTTTTGAGCCAGGGAGACAATGGATCACTAATTATTTCACATACAGTGTTCAGATTTTTGATTCATTGCAATTCACTTATTATCAAGAAGCTTTTGTGTATGTTACTGCTTATGCCAGTAAACATCCTATATAATAAAAGGGTAATATGCAAATTGACCCTAATGGCAAAACAACCAGAACAACCTCTGAACCAGTCACTATGAGGCTCACTGACCACCTCTTGGCCCCTTCCCCTGGCCATCAGGCACCGATCACCCGGTGGTGAATGGGGAACTGGGGTTGGGTGGCGGCTGGGGGTGGGGCCGGCTGCAGGCAGCTGGGGAAGATAGCCCTGATTGCAGGCCAGGCCTAGGGACCATACTTGCACACAAATTTTGTGCGCCGGGCCTCTAGTATATACATAAAGAAACAGTACCTTTAGAAATATAGGTTATTTATGGAGTGACCATATATATTATCATCCACACTGGAAACTTTTTTGAGAGTAAAAGGAGACACTATTAATACTTATTCAGCCCTAACTGGTTTGGCTCAGTGGATAGAGCGTCGGCCTGCAGACTGAAGGGTCCCAGGTTCGATTCCAGTCAAGGGCATGTACCTTGGTTGCAGGCACATCCCCAGTAAGGGGTGTGCAGGAGGCAGCTGATTGATGTTTCTCTCTCATCGATGTGTTGTGGATATTTTATATCTAAGCACCCACCCAACTGTCGTTTGCTCAGAACTGTTCAAACAAACGACACAGTGTAGTCATTAAAGCCTCTATTTGCACAACATCCTCAGAGTGGGATGCAGGAACCATGTTTCTGATCCAGAAACCTGCCTCTGAGCAGAGAAACTCAGGAAGAGGGGAACACACTGTAACTAATTAGACCTCCATCAGAGAAGGCGGGGGTGGCTGGGAAAGCCAACTTGCAGGAGTCAGTTTCTTTCCAGGCACCTCTCATCTTCTAGCCCAATGAACCTCACTTTCTATTTGGGAAGTGTCCACAGTGCAGCCCCATTAAATAAAAATAAAAATTTGAGTAAAATGTGTTAAAAAATAAAATTCCCTTTAATGTCATAAGAAAGAGTGAGTCACAATTCTTAAGAGAATGGGGGGTTGGGGAGAATGCCCCAGAATCAAACTCATGATAAGGTTGAAATTCAGCTTCAAAGACACTGGGAATGTCTACCTTACCCAACACATAAAGAGGGGACCCTAACTGCTTCCTTTTTCAGTCTCTGGTCTCTTTCACAACGTTGACGGTTAGTGGATTGTTTAATTCGTGAAATGCCTTTTATACAATCTGCTCTGGGAGGCATTTTGTGGATGGTCTGATACGGTGCCAGCTTTCTCAAATTCCTTTTCTTGCCTTCCTTCCTTCCCCTCCTCCTTCCCTCGCTCTCTCCCCCTACGCTTCCCGCTTCTTTCTCTTGTTCTTTCTTGTCTAACATGAAATACTGGCTACTTTCTGTCCTTGCAGCCTTTCCTTCCTCCTCCCTCCACCCGTGCCTCTCCCCGGCCTCCACTCCTCAAGTTGGCTACAAAAACAATAGATTAACAGTAAACATTTAACAGTAACCGAATAAAGGGGTTTCCTCCCTAAATTATATTTGTCAATATTTTATTAAAACTAGCTTTATGTAGAGAAAATTTTAAATAATCCTAAGAATTTTCAGCAACAAACTACTGGGTTTCGGTCATATCACACAATGTATGTTTCAGAAAGAGAGACTAGCCTTTTAAGTTACTCAGCTCCCAAAATGTCTTTCTGATTCTCGATTTGTTTTTTTTTTGCCTGCTATGTCAGCCAGTTAACTTCTATTAAAATAGTACATTCTGATAAAAAAATATTTTGGTTTTGTTTTCACTGGAAATATGTCAATTGATAGTCATTTGAATTTAAATTAAGGCAATTGTAAAATATGATTTATTTTTATTTATTAATATGTTTTTATTGATGATAGTATTACAGATATCTCCTATACACACACCCCCTTATGTAAAATATGTATTAATGCTTATACTGTACCGGGAATTCATTTATTTTAAATAATATTTGTTGGTAGAAGGGAGGGACAAATCATCTTTTTCCTTCTAACAGCATTATGACATATTCTTCAAATGTATGGGAAATATTGTGGAAATTATTTCTAAGGATGCTTTGCTTTGGTCATCAATAAAGAAAGTTCTTTATTTGATTTGCCTGAGTAGAGGACATCTGCAACTTATTTATTTTATTATTCACTCCGTATATTTCCTCTGGAGAACCAACCCATCCCTCACTTCCCAGCCATTCAAATTCAAGGTGGTATGTACCTGGACTCGAACAGTGAAGGGTCCTTCACTCCCTTACACACAGGGATCAGTTCAAGGATAGGCAGGTAATTCAAGCGAGGTTGTTGATGGTAAGTCTGTCTAATTGTCAAGATGAAAGGTGCTTCCTTTCTCTGGGGTCTGCAGCCATATGGATACGAGAACCATCTTTGCCACCCCTTTGCCACCCCTTTGGAAGAGCCTGGCTAAGGACGAGGACAGTGCAAAGGCAAGCACAGCCAGTGATGGAGAAAAGAGCCTGGTGACATTGCCTGGTCTTCTGAACTGTTCATAGCTCACCTGAGATGGACTGTCCAGTTTTTTAAGACTATAAATCCCCTCCCCTCTTTTTTTGCTTAAGGTTCTTTAAGATAGATTTCTAACTTAACTTGGAGAAAGTTCCAGTATGACCATTAATGTGTAATTGAAATGCAAATCACAGTCATATTTATTCTAAGACAGAATGAGTTTTATTTCTTTTTGCATCCCCAATCCTAGATGAGAAGCTTACCAGTGTGCTAATAGCAGAACTGTGATATATGTGAACTGTAATATAGCGGATAGATCACTACAAGAAATCTCAACAAATCTGAATATTTGTTTTATAGATTTTTTTCATTCATTATTTCCTATAGTGTTTTATCCCTCTCAATTTGAGGGCAGCTAGGAGTATTGAGAAGACACAAAGCCATGGATTGATTATACCTGATCAAAAATCAGGAATCTTGCAGCTACCACATACTGACACACAGTGCCTTAGACATTGTTTCATAGGGCTGGAGCAAGAATCCTTGGACGATGAGCAGTGAATGCAAAGACTGAGACGGAGTTCATGTTGTTTTTGCATTACTTAAAAGGCTTTTTTATCTAGGTTTAACTTAGCATATGTCACATTTGGTGAGGACAGCCAGCTCACCACACTACTCACTGTACAAACTTGGTCCTAACTTTGCCAAGTTGTTGTGACTAGACAACTTACACTCCAGGGAAAATTTGGTGTGTCATTCTTACTCAGGTAACTTATCCACAAAGTGTGTCATTATAACTTGAATTCTCCGGATCGAATACGCTTGAAAATAGAAGCAAGAATTCCAGGATCCCAATTCTGTCGGATGAGTCACTCTTTATTTCTGCCAACGACCCCTTAGGGAATCATTCTAAAGTCTAAATCCTACAAGCGCCATGCATGGATGAATTTCCTAATGGGCTGTGTGAAGGGCGTGGAAATCTGTGCCTTAGGAACAACTTCTGGGTTGCAGAATGAAAGGCAAAACAACACCTGCTACCAACATTCCTTCCCCAGCACCTACCATTTCAGCATCTCATTTATTAAATAAAAGTTAGCAAGTCCCTTTAGCCTGAGCTTAAGTTTATCTTTTATAAAAATGACAATACACTGTCTAAGCATGTTTTTTGTGTGTGTGTGGAAAATAAATGACAATCCATATATATGTGGTTAGAAAAGGGGTGAGAGAAAAAATGCTCTCTTGTGTCTCTTCTTATAAGAACAGTAATCCCGTTATGAGGTCCCCAACCTCATGATCTTATCTAACTCTAATTTCCTCTCAAAGGTTCCATCTCCAAACATCATGATACAGGCAGTTAAGACCTAACATATGAATTGGCGGGGGGGCGGAGTGCAATTTAGTTCATAGCAGTGGCTGAATTGGACTGGAAATGTAGAACTGGGCCAGTTAATAAAGGACAAATGGTGTCCTGTTCAGGACTGAGGGTATTTCCAATGTCAACAAGGAGCTTGCCACCTTTAGTGACTTTTAAGTGGCTGGTTGTGAGGAAGCAGGACCTACACTCAGTAGGGTACAGGGTATTAAAGAATTACAAGTATTCATGAAGTATTATTGGGAAATAGTTGATAAATAGATTGCGTTAAAAGCTTTTGTGAGAATTTTTTTAACCTATTCTTTATTCACATGAGTTACTTAAATCATAAGAGTGTTTGATAGTGGTTCCACAAACCTGCAAAGCATTATTTTAAATGAGCGGTTTAGTCTTTTATCTTTTTGACAAATTTGATCACCTCTTCTCCTTTCTTTGTTGTGTGACTACAATTTAATACAAATTCCTTAAAGCTATTGCCTACAGTCCCATTTCCTTGTTCTTTACTCTCTTTTTTCATCCTTCCTTGCTTTGGACCTTAATTTGGAGTTCTTCACACTTATTCCTTAAAACATTTATTATTGTCCTAGCTGGTTTGGCTCAGGGATAGAGCATCGGCCTGCTGACTGAAGGGTCCGCCTTCGATTCCGGTCAAGGGCACATACCCAGGTTGTGGGGCTCGATCCCCAGTGGGGGACATGCAGGAGGCAGCCAATCAATGATTCTCTCTCATCATGGATGTTTCTATCTCCCTCTCCCTTCCTCTCTGAAATAAATAAAAATATATTTTAAAAAAACATTTATTATTGAATAAACCCCACTATTTTTACTTGTGCCAAACATCTTTAAGCTGAAAAAATGTCATTGAAAAAGAAGTGGAAGATTTTTAAAAAGTAAAAACACCACAATTATAACAAAAACAAAACAAAACAGTAAATTCTCTTGTAAAGCAGTAGTATTTGGTTGTCTGGTGCAAAGATAGGTGTGGGTTTTGTAAAGCCATTTAGCTTATGAACAAGATTTTTAAAGGCTTGCAGCATAAGGCAAGTAAAAAAAAGTGGGGGGGCACAGCATCCTTTCCAAGTAAAGAGCCCAAAGGGAACAAGGTTTGACGATGTCCTAGATTTCTGAGACGGTCTACATTGAAATGATGACTCGTTTCATTCTGTCGCCACATTTTGGATATTAGTGGACGGAGAACTTGTTAACGCCCTTATGTTTTTTTGGTTAATGCTCCTCCCTAATCAAATAAAATTTAAAACACAAACACAAGATGTGGGGCTGCAGTGCCTTTCTATTTATTTCTAGTATGGAATGTTCAGAACCATAGGTGGCCACATTTTTGGAAGCCACTATAATTTCATTATTCTGGCATGCATATTTTCTTCCCCATAGTTCAGTCCCTCCCAGGTCCTTGACTGAAGACCCTGTTTGAGTTCACATATTTGACCCTCTTATGCTCTTCCCGCCTGAATGTGGAAGGAAGCAGGGGGTTACTTTTCATTCCAATGCAAGCAGCTATTGCAACCACAGTGAGAAGCAAGACACATTTGAGCAAGTTCATTTCAGGAGTTGTGCCCTTGTATGAGGAGAGGCCTGGAAAACCTCCCGAAGGGCCAGTTTCTGCTTCATCTTGGTTTTTGGCAGCTACAATGAGCATTTTAAGACAAGCAGGATGGTGTGGGAATAGCAGGAAGTCTCCAACAGGTTTTCCTTTTATGATCATTTGCAATATGGAGGGGTAACTTTATTTCACCTAATCAAGGCAACAAGGAAGTACATTTCTCAGGAGCTGGGACCACGTGGTAGAGTAGATCAACCTCTGAATTAGGTGCTGTAGAATCTAAGATTCACACTCAGGCTCTATTTGGGAAATCCTATGCATTGTCCATACATCCTCCTTCGAGTGATTTTATTTTGATTTCAATGGAGCCATTTTACAACTCCATACATTGTAAATAACTGACGGGCATACAAATTCTGGAATGAGGTTTATTGACTTCTCTCTACCCTTGGCCCCAGGGTGTGTGTGTGTGTGTGTGTGTGTGTGTGTGTGTGTCAGGGGTGAATGGGTGGGGGTGGAATGGGGAATGGGGTTGCCTCGTTGCCTCATTCCTTTCAACATACCTTTAATGGGTGGGGGTGGAATGGGGAATGGGGTTGCCTCCATTTGCAATTCCTTTCAACATACCTTTATTCTATATGTATCTGTGCTTCTTGATTTCTTTTTTGAATCTGTTATAACATCTGCTTACTTCCTTCATCAAATGAGGTAAACAATATCTTAAACCTATGTCCATTTCTTGACCCCTATGAAAGTAAAAATGTTACCTTTTTGTGAAAATTAGCTTTTACCACTCAACTTCCTCATTGGGAAAATGAGTATAATAATATCTCCTTCACCGTGTACAGTGACTGAATGAGTCATAAATAACTGGGTTGAAAAGATCCCTAAGGGCTGAAAATGTGTCTTATTTCCTTTTGCAGTCCTAGTGTCTGGGAACGAGAATCTGCATCACAGTGCCCGTTATTATAAACGACTAGACTAATAGGAGGTATTGTTATTATCAGACCTTCCTGGCAGCACAGGAGCCGGCGACCTCTGACCTCATTGTGAAAAGTGGCCAGAGGGTTCATCTTAGGTAGCCCTCAGAGAGCCCAAGGTTCAGGGCTCACGTGTTGGGCAAATGGGGACATGGATACACTTAGTGGTTTCCGATTCCAGCGAGGAGGCCACTGGTGGCAGAAAAGGGTTAAAGGAGACTCGAAGAGTGGCCTCTTCTTTTCTGGGCTCTTTGCCACCAGGGATTCAGAGGTCAAGGGTGCATTCTCACACAGACATCAGCCAGTCTAACTTGTCACGTCTCCTGGCCTTTGCCTGTGCTGGCTGAGGTGGGACGATGGACAGCTGGGATAGACCACAGAATTTCCAGTATGCTAAGTCCTACAGTGAATATAAAGATTTGTCAGAACCTTAAAGATTGCCAACACTTAATGGCAAGATCTGTGTTCTCCTTTTTACATTTCAATTACCTAGTTCAGTTCCCAAAATCTAAAACTTGAAAATAGGCAGCTAAATTTCAAAATATAGGCCTCTGGAAATAGTCTGTGATGGTACTTAAGTCTCAGCATTCTTAGCTTCACCTTTCCACACTCTTTATCTCTCTCTCTGATTTCAAAATGCGCATGTACATTGAGCATCTTGCTCATCAAGCATTACTAACTCACAGGTTCACGGGACGCCAATTGTGCTCACTGAGTATCCGAACACAACCCTCTGGTAGACGCTGTAATAGGCTGAAAATTGACTTCCCAAGATCTCAGGTCCTAATCCCCGGAATCTGTACCGCTTACCTTACGTGGAAGAAGAGTCTTTATAAAAGTGATTAAGTGAAGGCTCATGACAAGGGAGATTATCCAGATTTACTGAGTGGGCCCAAATGCAATCGTAAGTGACATTATAAAACAGAGGCGCAGGGAGATTTGACACCGATAGGAAAGGCTCTGTGACCATGGAGGCAGAAACTGGAGAGACATAACCATAAGCCAAGGAATGCCAGCAGCCTCAGAAGCTGGAAGAGACAAGGAAGGGAATTTCCCAGAGAGCTTCCAGGGGGATGCAGCCCTGCCAACACCTTGTCTCACCCCAGTGAAGCTGATTTCAGACTTCTGGCCTTGAGACGGGAGAGAAGCCATTTCTATTGTTTTCAACCACTGAGCTTGTGGTAATTTGTTACAGCAGCCACAGGAAACTAATACAAGTAATTGTACAAAGACTCTCTTGTAGAGTCTTTAAAAAAAAAAAAGCCCCACAAACTTTGCCAAGTGTATTTGTTTACTAGGGCTGTTATAACAAAGTACCACAGACTGGATAACAAACATCATACATTTATTTTCTCACACTTTTTAGAGGCTAGAAGTTGAAGATTGAGGTGTTAGCAGGGTTGATTTCTTTTGAGAACTCTCTCCTTAGTGTATAAATCATATTTCCTGTGTCTTCACATGGTCTTCCCTCTGTGTACGCTCATGTCTGTGTCCTACTCTCCTCTTATAAGGACACCAGGCATATTGAATTAGGGCCAACCCATAAGACCTGATTATACCCTAATTATCTCATTAAGCACCTTATTGTTACCTGACTAAAGGGGTCAAAGCCCAATCACATGCTAAGAGAAGTTTGTAGCCAGGAAACAAGGATTTATTAGTTGAGGAGATGGTAGCAAGCCTGGAGTCACATGTAAGCCAGTGCTCAAAGACCTGGCTGCCCCATGGCTTCCAGGGGATGGTTTATATAGTCATCATGCTGGCTAAGGAGTCGGGGTGTTGGGCTCTGCTGATTGGTGGGGGCCAGGGTAGGGAGTAGTTGATCTTTATCAACTGATGTCAGCCATGGCATTGTTCTGTCTGGTTTCATGAGGATATGGTTCATAGGGCCCTGCTTTCATGGGTCTGGGGTAACAGAACTGAAGACAAGATGTTATCTTTAGCTTGCCTGAAACTTTCTTCCTCTGGTCAACAGACCTGAGGTTTTGTTCTTAAGACAGTTTGATACTGACCAGAATCTGATGTCCTAGAGCAGTGGTTCTCAACCTTCCTAATGCCGCGACCCTTTATTTTTTTTAATTTAATTTTATTTTTTTAAAATATATTTTATTGATTTTTTTACAGAGAGAGGAAGGGAGAGGGATAGAGAGTTAGAAACATCGATCAGCTGCCTCCTGCACACCCCACACTGGGGATGTGCCCGCAACCAAGGTACATGCCCTTGACCAGAATCGAACCTGTGACCCTTCAGTCCGCAGGCCGACGCTCTATCCACTGAGCCAAACCAGTTAGGGCAGCCGCAACCCTTTAATACAGTTCCTCATGTTGTGGTGACCCCCAACCATAAAATTATTTTCGTTGCTACTTCATAACTGTAATTTTGCTACTGTTATGAATCGTAATGTAAATATCTGATATGCAGGATGTATTTTCATTGTTACAAATTGAACATAATTAAAGCATAGTGACTAATCACAAAAACAGTATGTAATTATATATGTGTTTTCCAATGGTCTTAGGCAACCTCTGTGAAAGGGTCCTTCGATCCCCAAAGGGTCGTGACCCACAGCTTGAGAACTGCTGTCCTAGAGGCTTAATGATTAAGGAAGGGAGTGGATTGAGAGAAAGGAGAGAGGGTCATGTCAAAGAAATGAGATTATATTTGAATGCAGTCACAATCTGAGGTATGGAGGGTTAAGACCTGACAAATATGGATTTTGAGGGGGACACAATTTAGTCCATAACACCATGTAACATTATCTCCATTTCTACTCAGGAGGAAAGTCCAAGCCCAAAACTTTGCTTAGCACCACACAGAGAAGTTCAGGAGCTTGATTTGAAATCAAGTTGCTCTAACTCCATGACTGAGTTCTTAAAAGAAGAATGATAATAATAAATAATTTGGGGTACAATCAACTTTTGTTGAACTTTGCTTCTTATTAGAAAGTTTTGATAAGGTCACCAGTTTTCAGTCAGGCTGGGATAGTGATACGGAAGTTAGCTTAGGACACAGAAAGTCAATAGAAATGAGAGAATTCCTGGTTTGCATTTTACATTAAAGGCAGATGATGTATATGAACCTCTAATATTTGTACTTCAGAATATAAAGACTCAAATGAAAAGTTAAAAAATCAAAGGATATTAATGTAGCTGTCTTAGAAGAGTCTTTTTACTAGAGGCCCGGTGCACAAAATTCATGCATGGGAGGGGCGGGCCCTCAGCCTGGCCTGCACCCTCTCCAATCCAGGACCCCTCAGGACTGCTGGCTCCTAACTGCTCACCTGCCTGCTGGCCTGATCCCCCTAACTGCTCTCCCCTGCCTGCCTGATCGCCTCTAACCGCCTCTGCCTCAGCCCTGCCACCATGACTTTGTCTGGAAGGACGTCCGGAAGGTTGTCTGGAAGATGTTCAGTCTAATTATCATATTACCCTTTTATTAGTATAGATACCTCACCCCTTTTATTTCTTGTTCAGTAAATTCAATCTGAAGCTGAAGAAGGAGATGGAGCCTAGGCAATCAGGATCATTATAATATATATATATTTTAAAAGTCTGCTATAAAACAATCATTCTTCTAGCTGATTTCTTGAAATTTTTTTGAGACAAGCATCAACATCTACAATGAATCAGAGTTATTTTTTAGAAGAGAGTACAATGATTTTGTACATAATACAGGGTGTCCCCCCAAAATATATACACATTTTAACAGCTGATAGCTCAATTTTGAAAGTGAAATGTATTTTAATAAACATTGCCTTTATAATGATTCAAAATGTATGTATACATTCTTTAGAGACATCCCATAGTTTTTATTCTTCCTAAGTAGTAATGCCTCTCCTATATACTATTTCATGAGACATCTTCCTTTTTCTTAAAAAATTTGGTTAAGTTCTAAAATGTTGCTTTTCAATGGGGGTGAATTTCCAAACATAACATCATTCATTGAACAAATATGTATGAAAGACTATCTGCCAAATATTGTTGTAAATATTGGGAATGAAGTACAACAACATCAACAACAGAAAAATCCTGAATGAAGGTGAAGAAGAGAGAAGAAGGAACAGTTCTAGGGATTTGGAAAGGATTGGATGAGAGATGTGATCTTTGGTAGAGGAAAGCAGTTAATCCTGTAGACCCTGCAGGGAGGGAGCTGGGAGGAGAAATGTCCTGACCCACTCTCCGACCTCCCTCCAATCTCCTGCTCAGGCTCTCCATGGCCCAGCCCAATGAGAAGCTAGAAGACCAGGGAGCTCACTGATGAGAAAGAAGCTGCAGAGGCAGATAGGAAATATCACCGGTTAATTGGTTGGAAGGGTAGCTTGAGGACTTTGAATCCTAAACAGAAGAATTTAGACTTTATCCTTCAGGCAAAGAGGAATCATTGATCATGTCTGGAGATTAATTGAGAAGGATTTCGGTCATGGGAAAAATGGAGGAAGTTGAGATAAGAAGAAATGAAAATGTGGATGTGAATAATGATGATTAAGAGACATATTTTGGGCATAAAATTAACAGAATTTCTGTATGGAATGAGGATTAAAATAGTTAATAAGAAGCCTGGTACCTTGATAAATGGTGAGAGAGGAATAGAAATCTGAAAGCAGGCAGGAGGAAGAAGATGAAGGCTTTGGAATGGTGGAATTATGGGGTCCTAATGCGAGAATGGTTAGAGACGGTCTAAGCCAGTGGCTTTTCCCACTTGTGACTACTGTTTGCAACCATATGCAGCTTCAGACTGTTTAGCTAGAGTGTAGAAAATAAAGGTTTTGGTTAGATGTAATACTGATTTCATTCTCACTCTCTCTGAAGTGATCAAAGTACACCAAAATATTGTTGAGAGCTGGAGAGCTAACCCAACACATGAGGAAGCTGAGAGAAATGTTTTGTTTAAGGAGACCAGCTTGTTAGTGATAAAGTCAGATAAAGTCAGATGGCTGTACTCTAAGCTTAGGTGCTGTTGGATCTTTTTAAAGGTACGTTAGAATGAAGAGTTTGGGGCTGAAAAAAATTAAGAAGTATAAATAAAAATTAGGGGATCACTTATAAATGTCATAGCTGAAGTTGAAGCCACGATTATAAGGCATAGCCTTGATTAGCAGCAACTAGTCCACAAAACTAAAATACATAGGTATCTAAAATTCTACCTTATGGAAAAATGAGATAAATTATAAGCATTTAATATATATTTTTAAAAATCCAACAATTTCTATGGGAACTGTACTAACCCTTGCTCCGTCTATAATATGGTAAGTTGGTGTCTTAATCTTTCAACAGTATCTATTGAGTTCGTACTGTTTACCAGGTTCTGAGTTATATCAATAAACAAAATAAAATTTCAGTTTTATGGAGTTTATTTCTATTGAGGAAGATAGAGAAATGTATACAATGAATGTATGTCAGATGGTGATATGAGTTTGGAGAAAATAAAATATAAAATAAAATACTGTATGCTTCTATTATATGAAATGTCTAGAACAGTCATATATAGAGAGTAAAGGTGCTTTAGTGGTTACCTAGGCCTAGGAGAGAAGCTGGGATATGTGGAGTGACTGCTAATGGGTATAAGGTTTCTTTATGGAATGATGAAAATTCTCTAAACTTAGATTGTATTGATGGTTGCACAATTATGTGGATATACTAAAAATCGTTGAATTTGTACACTTTAAATGGCTAGATTTTGCAGTATGTGAATTATATTTCAATAAAATATATTTTAAAACAGTTTTTAACAGCATGGTTTTATGGGCGTGTGTGTTTTTAAAAAGTCATTTGGCATGCAAAAGCTTTGGCAGAGCCTGTTCCAGATTAAAATGAGACAGATGGTCTTCAAAATCAGTCACACATTGTAGAGAATATTGTACTCAGGGCCTGTGAATCTCATTGATATCTAGCAGCCACAGCTAAAATGTTGTAGCATCTGACATTGCTGGCTGTAACTGACAATAGAATAGAGCCGTGGGACTGGAATGACTACACAATGCATAGAGTTCTTAGACATAAAAGATAAATCACTATTATCTTTCTAAGACTCATTAATCTGCACGATATTCTTACGTAAAGTCCTAATCTTTGTAGCATGTATCAGCACTTCATTTGTTTTTGTCTAAGTAGTATTTCATTGTAAGTATATATTAACTTATGTTTATCCTTTATCATTTGATAGACATTTGGGTTGTTTCCACTTTTGTCTATTGTAAATGACGCTAGTAAGAACAAGTCTTAGGGTGGTGCCCTAATCCAATATGATGGTGTTGTGGACTAAAAAGGGTCTTCTACTAAACCTGACAAGCTCTGGGGAGGCCTGCATGGCAGGCCTTACAAACTCAGAGATCAAAAGTAACCACATAGGATGGTCTGAACATAAGAAATGCTACCTAAAAGTGAGTCATGTTTTAGGCCTATTGCTTCCTTGTCAAAGACCAATCTCTACCTTAAGCCTGTCTGTTTTCTTTTTGTGTCTAAGATAACATACCATGCACCAGAGCACAAGACCACAGAACCCCTCATTGTTATCTTGTTCCAGCATACCATCTCTATGTGCCCTAAATGCTATTAACTATGCTGTACCCACCAATGTAAGAGAAGTATGTGTCTCTCTGTTTTACATTTTACCCAACTCCATAGATTGCCCCCACTTTGCTTTCTCCTGCCCTCTTAGTCTATCACCAATGGATTTGATGTAACCCTCCTTATGTCTCCTCCTTTGATTCCACTGTATAAAATAAGCTGCAAAACTGCCACTCTTCAGAGCATTTTCTGAATCTAATGAGATTTTACTTTCTGGCAATTGTTGTCAGTTGGGTTCAAATAAACTCATAAAAATTCTTTACGGGATTGGGTGTTTCTTAAGAAGGGAGACACCAGGGGTGGATGCACATAGGGGAGAGACTATGTGAGGACACGGAGAGGGCAACTGTCCACAAGCCAAGGAGAGAGGCCTCAGAAGAAACCAGACTGGCCAACACCTTGATCTTTGACTTCTAGCCTCCAGAACTGTGAGAAATAAATTTCTGTTGTTTAAGCCACCCAGTCTGTGATGTTTTCTTATGACAGCTTGAGCTCATACAGGTAGATGCATAGGAGCAGAATTGCTGCGTCATCTGGTAACTCTGTATTTAACAATTTGTGGAACTGCCAGACTATTCACATACAAGTCTTTCCTTCCTCTTCTTTTTAGTAAATACTGAGGAGTGGTATAGCTGGTAATTGTATGTTTAACTTTTTAAGAAATGGACAAAATGTTTTCCAAAATGGCTGTACTACTATTTTACCTTTCTACCAACAATGTATGGAGGGTTCCAATTTTTCATATCCTTGCCCAAACTTGCCATTGTCTTGATTATAGTCATCTAGTGGGTATGAAATGGTATCTCTCTCATTGTGTATTTTTTTTTGTAGACTTTACTCTTTGAGTCTCTTTATTGAGCAGAAAGTACAGTTCCTATATATATACCTCCTATGTGCCCCACCCTTTCCATATCCTGCACCAGAGTGGTAACCTGGTTATTTGTTCCAATAGAAACTATATTGACACCATCATTATTCAAAGTCCAAAGCTGACATTATTGTTCACTCTTAGTGTTCACTCTATGGGTCTTGACAATGTTTAATAACATGTATCCACCTTTGTATTATTATACAGAATGGTTTCACTGCCCTACAAATCTAGTGTTCTGCTTCTTCATCCCTATCTCCCCTTTCCAACCCCTCCCATGCTTTTGATTTGCATTTCCCTAGTGACTAATGTTGATCATTTTTTTTATGTGCTTTCAGCCACTCGTATATCTTTTTCAGAGAGGAGATATAGGTCAGAGGGTACAAACTTTCACATATAAGATGACTAAGTTCTGAGGCTCTAATGTACAGCATGGTGACTACAGTTAATAACACAGAATTGTATACTTGAAACCTGCTGAGATCTTAAGCCTTCTTACCACACACAGAAAAAAAAACACCTTAACTATGTGAGGGATGGATGTGTTACTTTGATCTTGGTAATCATTTCACAATGTGTGTAAATCACCATGTTGTACACTTTAAATATATAGAATTATATTTGTCAATTACTCCTCAGTAAGGGAAGATTAAAATGGCTACTATTTTCTTGACTACCTGATAATCATCTTTGAAGGCACATGTTTAGTTTAGATAGAAACTACAATTTTTGGAAGTAATATTATAGAACTTTTAGATTTCTTATGCTTTCAACATCCTCATTTTAAAATAAAAATAGTTCAATTAAAAAATCCTTTTTTTGTGTGTTGGGTTGTGTTTTCACTGTTGAATATCAGTGCTTTTAAAGGTTGAATTTGCCTCCAACTGAAGAGAAAAACAACCTATGATTTTGTCTAATACGAGAGAAACAGGGTAACACTATGTAATTATTTTGCAGGATGACCTGCTCATCTGGGTCACTGTCCCGTTAGACCTGGGATCCACCGACTGGTGCTAAAGTTGCCTTGTGATTTCAGGGCAAAGCCACCACTTTTCTTGGCAGCTGGATTCACGGGAGTCCAGAGGAAATAAACAGCTTTAGGGAATAAATAAACCTTGGAGAGAAAAGTTAATCAAAATACAGTCCGTGTAACAATTAGGTACTGATAGCCAAATCGAAGAATAAGAAACAAACAACAGTTATGTTAAATATAAAACACATTTAGTACAGTTACAAGAGAAAGCTTAAATGACTTCTCAGTGTTTATCAACTAGGTCTCTATAGTGGATAGGATGTTTGCAAATGTTTTAGTAACCCACACATCTCTGCTCTGATGTGACTCTGTTTTGTTAGTTATTCCAACCAATGAAGTTCAACAAGAATTTACTGCATACCCTTGGGAAGGCAATGCCTTTTCTACTGAATTCATTGAAATCCTTGATAAATTTTTAGAAAGAAATAGTTGCATTTTCTGTGTTTACTAACTTTTTAGAAAAGGAAATAGCAGCCCACTCTTTTGGTATTTGTTATTCACATGGCTAAAGAAATTCTGGAACTTACCAACCATGTATTTTGGGAAAAAGAAAAAAGAGCCTAAAATGGAAAATACCAGTTTTTTTTTGTTTGTTTTTTTTTAACCACAGGACTCAAAAGAGCCTTAAAGTTTACTTGTACTTGAAAAAAAATCCTAGATTTTTCTTAAAATCTTTCAGAAAGTTTTGCTATCTCCTTTGTGGAAAATACCAGTTTTTTTTTGTTTGTTTTTTTTTTTAACCACAGGACTCAAAAGAGCCTTAAAGTTTACTTGTACTTGAAAAAAAATCCTAGATTTTTCTTAAAATCTTTCAGAAAGTTTTGCTATCTCCTTTGAGAACTCATTGCATCTTAAAATTCCTTTTTCATGGGTAATCAAAATTGTACTGGCTGCTATAGGCCCCTTCTCACTGACATCTTGAAACAAGGATGAAATTCTTCATCACACCTTATTTGCCTGATAGAGGATATGAGCAACTCCCATATTCACTTACCTGGACAACTCGTGACTACTATTTAAGAAGATGGGAATAAAGGTGTTAGTGTTGATCTGCATATTAAGAAGAAACTTAATTTCTCTTTTATAAATAATACCCCACTCAAAATCAGTTCCAGTATCTTTTTTCCACACCTTGCCTATTCCTGGAATGTGCATATACCACATTGGAGGCTACTATTGAACACCAGTGCTATTCATTTCAAAAGCTATCTTTGTGTGTGTGTGTGTGTGTGTGTGTGTGTGTGTGTGTGTGTGTGTAATCATTCTTTACATGTTTAGGTTATGTCTAAACATTTTGGGGGTTCTTAGAAACATTGCAATGCTATTTAAAAGTAGCAGCATAAACAGTATCACCAATTAGCTTTTCTATGAGTCAGAGTTCAACCAGAGAAAACAAAACCAGTAGGATATATATGTTAAGGGGTTTATTGCAGGACATTGATATGTGATTGTGGGGGGCTGGCTAGGTATGTCTGAACTACACAGGGCAGGCCATCAGGAAGCGGGGCTGGAACTCCCAGGCATGAGCTGAAGCTGCAGTCTGCAGGTGGAATTGCTTCTTCCGGGGAGTTTGACTTCTGCTCCAAAGGCCTTTCAACTGATTGAATCAAGCCTTCTCCCCACCCCCAGGCAACCTGGAATAATATCCCTTAAGGCCAGCTGATTATGGACTTTAATCACATCTACAGAACACTTTCACAACAACACCTAGATTAGATTAGTGTCTGACTGAGTAACTGGTACTACCGCCTAACCAAGGCGACTCATCACAGGTGACCATTATCTTTGTGGTCAGAGAGCAGTCACACAGTATCAGTCCTTTTACATTCATATGAAGACAATATTTAGTGTAAAAATTCAGCTGCTGTATCCAATCCAACCTCGACAATTTGTTTTTAAACAAAGTGTAAGATGCAAAATTAAATAGAACTCTGTTATACAAAGTCCACTAAACCTGCATCTATTGATGCTGATGAGTGGATAGATTTCTTTCTAGACTAGGCCCTGGACTATGATCAATAAAAATGTACATAGAACTTACTACAACATTCCACAATGATGCATAACTTTTTAATAGCTAATGATTTATAAACATTCTGATATAATAAAGCCATATCAGGTACCAAAATACAGTCCCTCTTAAAACATGGGTTTGCATTTACCAAAGATTCTGTTCTGTGACAAAGGAAAATATATTTAACATGATCAACAGCAGTAAGTAATGCTCTCATCTTAGTCAATGAAAATCTTTATGAAGAGTCTGGAAAAATAACTGGATGTAGCACTTATTGGACTGTCAGCAGCTGGGTGACAAGGGGCAGAAGTGCCTTTGCAGGTCTGAGGACAGAATTAGGGATGGGGTAAACATAAACTAGATGGTCTTGAAAGAAAATAAACACAGGTACTTGTTAGGGTTGCTGAAGGAGGTATGCACGAGGCCAAAAGTGGTGAGGGATTATAAATTTATATCTGGAGACCAGATGGGCTGAGCCCCCAAATGGTGCCAGCAATCCGGGACCAGGAGTCAGAGATTTTTAAAGGACTCTAGACAGGATTTTTCGGTGGTGAACTCTCTGGGTGGGTCTGGATTCTGGGAAAGTCCGGAGGGGAAATGGTCTTAGCAAGTGGAATATGGTCTAAGGGAAAGGGAACGTCGGTTGTGAAGTGGTCTAAAGGTCAGTTCCCAGGGGACGAGGTATTGATTCAATTATTTGGTCAGAACTAACAGCAATCTCAGTAGATATACCCTAAATAAATTATTAATAAAGTGAGGAGACACTCAATTTCGAAGGAAATTTAGATACAAATATTTGTTCTGCAAGGCACTGGAGGGGTCAGTGATCTGAATTGTTAATCATACAGACCTGAAAAAAAATCCCACAGGTCAGAAATATGTCCTGGCACAAAACTGTTCCTCGAATAGGCTCTCTGAGGGGCGAGGAGCATAGGAGCAGGTTTTGAGGAGAGAAAGAAACCTAAGGGGTTTGAAGAGGAAGACCTTTAAGAAAAGGCTGGAAGGGATGGAATATTTGATAGGCAGCAATAAAAAGTTACTGAACAATTTAATAACAATGGTCACCTGTATAAAGGATCATTACACAGATTATGGAGGTTAAATTTTATTTCTATTTTGCAAGGGAAAAAGCATAAGCTACAGTACAAAAGATTTGGTTTCAATATAACAAATTCAGTTTCAATGAACAAAATCAGTCTTGAGAGTCATTGATATTAAATAATGGAATAGGATACAACAGATGGTGCAGGACCTCAAAGATACAGAGCTAGCCCCTGATATGCTGATGAAAGTAAGGGAAGGCTAGAGATGGTAATTTTGGTCCCTGCCAAGGTCTCCTGCTGATTTCTGTGGGTGACACTTTTCTGCTCTATAACTGTGTGAAATGCTTGGTCTCTCAGGTCGCATCTTGTTTGGGCTTGTATTATTCCCATGGCCTTCTTTAGACTTGATAATCATTAGAGGAATTCAGCTGTAGGCCTGAGCTTTTACAAAAACACCTCTCTCATTTTCTCTTCCCTGAGTTTCAAGAAAGCCTGACTTTGTGCTTGCTTTAGATGGATTTGAAAAGCCCCGTCTTCTCGAGTAGGTGCCTTCTCAATCAATAAACCCGTCGTTACTCCAAACTTTGACATACTGAATATTGGCCTTTTTAAAGCGTTGGGTACATGAACTTTTGGACACCTCTATTAACACTGCATGCCTATGATGAGAGTTGAATTCCCTTTGGTGTTATCAACTACTCACATGGTCCTCCCTCCAAAGGAATACTTGCAAGTGGTTTGCATTCTCCACAGCGTAACAGAGGTATATGGAGATCCTCATAAATTTTATAAAATATCGAGTTAATCGATCCTACTTTGAAGAAATACCATTGAAGATTAGATTTCCTTTATCAAAGTAGCCAGGCTTAAAATGCATTGCTTGCACTGCACTGTTTTAATGACATTTCATTTTTACATTGGCATGCCAGTTAAAAATTATAAAGTGGCATATTATTGTAGGATTTTATTTAAATTCTAGAAAAACTGAAAGATATGTTTTACTCAATTTAATTAAACCTGAGGTCATTTAACATAGGTGATTTTGCATTTCTTACAGATTATCCTTTGAGGTTCATAATTATAAAGAACTCTAGCACACTAAACCTTGGGAGAACTGGCAAATGATGGCAGGGAAAGATTTCAGGGACCCGTTTCTTCCTTTGTCCACTTGAAAGGGTAGCTTGAGGTGATGATTAATCTCACATTGCCAAATTCAGTGCCTAAATATTTTGATAAGTACTGTTAAGTTTAATAATTATTTGTAAAGTATTTGTCACTTTTACATGTTGAATTATTATGTCAAGAGTTTTTAGTTTGTTGTGATTAATGTGATAGGGAAGGGACCAATCGTTAAAATCAAATGCATGGATCATGCTGCTGAGAGCACATATACAAAGAGGAAAGTTGAAGCTGCAATAAACACAGTAAAGCTCTTGGGTTTGAAGCAGACGATTATGGAATTAGAAAGATTATGGTACATGTATTTTACATTGTATGTAAAGAAGTCTTTTCAGTCTTATAAGCTAACCGACCCACTTAAGAGAAAATGGTTCCCTACGTCCAAACATACTTTAAGCTCTCTAAGGACTGGAATGAGCTCACTATTTCTCACTGTTGTATTAGCACAGCACCCATTTACGAACTACTATTTATAAGCACAGTGATATTTCAGAGAATATAAAATGATGGAAGAAGGAAACAAAAAAGTTCTTTGTTTGCAGCCAAGTGTGGGGGTTAGATCTATATTTGTTTGAATAATTATTTGGAAGAATTGTCACAACTGTTTTAAAGAAGTAACAAATGTCTGTAACATAAACAATTCTGCAGTATAAACAATTCTGACATCTTTTGTTGAGAGACCAAACCAAAAAAACAAAACAAAACAAAAAAAACCAAAACACTCACACAAAAAACCCCCAAACAAATAAAACCACACTGTATGTTCTACAGCTTAGAAATTAAACAAATCCCCAAATTTCAACTTCCACTAAAATATTTATTTAATTGATACCTTACAGAAATAAATAAGAGCAGTTTTTCCTCTAACACAGACAGGCATATTTATATGTATGTATGTATATATAGAGAGATTTTTTACAAAATTGAAGCATATCAAATTGCTTCCCCTACAACTTTAGCTCAAAAGGAATACTAGGAAACAAACAGAAATACTAAAATATGCTCATCATTAGTTATAACCATGGGCGTCTGAATCTCAGCGAAACAGATGAGTGAGAGGAAGAACGTGAGAGCTGGAGTCAGGGGACCTGAGCTGCATGATCGAACTGGTATGTATCATAGGCACGTTTCTCAATATTTCTGAACCTCAGTTCTTCTTTAAAATAGAAATGATGTTAATCATATCAACTTCACAAGATTGTTGGGCAAATTAAACACGTGAATGTACAGGAAAGCTCTTTGTAACATGCAAAGAGCTATAAAAATAATAGTTCTGTTTAATCTCATATAAAAGAATCAGTGCATATCTCCCTTCACCAAAGAATAAGCACCAAAAATGTGTGTGTGTTTCTTCAGCTAAATTATCTCAAACCTAGAAAAAGAAACTGCACCTTAACTAAGCACCAGAGCATCTCGGGCAATATGATTCAGGGGATGTTTCCATTACAGTTTTCTGTGTAGCTAAGCAGAAGCTAATGAGTCCTGAGGGTCATTTAAAACTTTGAAGGCTAAAACAAAACAAAACAAAACAAAACAAAACAAAACAAAACAAAACAGGAGCATTTGTATTATATCAAATGGCTAAGATTTAATAAGCTACTATTCCTTAGTTACCAATTTCAAAGTCCATTAATTCTTCACAGAAGAAGAAACACTAAGTTATTAGCACTTGCAATTATTTGCTGATGTAAATATGATATTCTCTTGTTTCAAAGATAAAATACTGGTCCTTGAGATAAGTATTAGTGGAATAAAATAACAAACCCGATCGTAAATTTAGATATTTCTGGTTAAAAATCTAGTTACATACACAAGAACACGGGAAAGGAAAGAAATGCAAGACATCAGTATAATAATGATTATTAAAAAACCTGCCATATTTCCATGTCATAATAAGAACTAAAGGTACAAAAATTGTGATATTTACAGATACATTAATCTTAAAACATGTAAAACTTAACAACAAGAAAAAATAAAAGTAGAGAGAGCAGGTTAATTTTAAGATAAATATTAATTCATTTAGAAGCCCTATTTAAAGTTAACTGCTTACACTGACACTATTTAACATGTAATAGAAACAGGAAAAGTGTTGCAAATTTTTGTGGCAAGATACAGAGAAAAGAAATAATTGCCTAATATTAAGTTATTGTTAGGAGTTGTAGTACTGTAGTTACTATGTATGGAGTTAGAGTCTAAACCTACTTAAATAACTAGGAGTTAATGTAATTCATTATCTACTAAAAATAGTATTTACAAGATATTGCTGAGTTATGTGCTAAAGATACTGACGGCCCTTCCAAAAATGAGATTCGTGTTGGTTGTATAACCAGGTCATACAAAACTAGGCTAGTTTACTTTCTCATGTTCCAACTCTTTTTAAGACTGACCTTATCAAAAGAAATGTACATAGTACCTGCCTTCATTCACTCAGATATAGTCTTCAGAACAAAAATAAATGTTTTATTAGGAGTGAAAAATTAAAACCTTTACATATCTTCTGGAAACAGCATATTGAAAAGGTCTCCATGACTACTGGGACACTGTACATCTGGAAAAGAAGGAAATCCATTTGCCTAAGGACAGTGGATACTGACATCTAGTGGATAGTTTACTTGTGACTTTGCTCTACAAGCTACAGCAGTTTTTAAATACATTGACGTTTGCAGACTGAATCAGGTGCACTTCATTCAAGTTCTTCAGTGTCTTTGGTAAAGAGGTCTGCCAGATCAGCCACGGTCAAGACAGAGGCCTCTGGATGCTTCGCCGATGAGCTGGTGTGACTGCAGGATTTTCCAGGTGCAGAGTCAGAAAGAGACCCCAAGGAGTAAATGATTTCATTTGTCTTATCTATTGTTCTAGCCTTATAATACTATAACATATAAGAATATAAAGATAGTATATTCTTACAATAATATAAGGATTACTTGTCCTCAAGTTTTTTTTACCTGAGTCATAAGAAACTCCCAGAAGAAAGTAGGTGATGGGAACATTATTATATCTTGTTAAAATTAGTGAAGACTTCTATATATTATTTTCAGGCTTTGTCATAAAATGCCTTTTCTTTGCACAATTAATAAAACAAAGAAACAAAACCTCCCCAACTGTTACTAAGGCTCCCACCTTACAATTTACCTTCTTATTATCACAAGTTAATTGGCTTCAAGAGAACTTCAACACATCTTCTAATTGCTATTTTATTGAAGCAGCTTAAATATAATCACTGAATTCTGTTATGTATGGAAACAACAACAAAAAGCCTCATGCTTGAGGCAAAAACTCTGGTGGTCACCTCCTTCCTTCCCTTAAACACCGATGGAAGACAATGTCTGGTTTCAAACTGCTTCTTTGCCACCTATGCAAAGTCCCCCCATCTCTACTGCGTGTACTTTCTAAAAACACCTATCTCATGAGGATGCAGTAAAGCATTTGTTTATGTTTTCAAATGACTTTAAAGAACAAAGTTATGGAATAAATATTAGGAAGTTTTAGGATTCCAAAGCTGAGTTTTGAAAATTAAGGCTGCTTTGGTCTCTGCTGCTGTTCTGCCTTTGGAGTTAACACCACGATTACCAGCAGAGTTTTAAGTCCAGATCTTCCTCTCTGTGTGTGACTAACACACAGAGAGGTTCAAGCAGCAAGTCAGTGTCATTTTACAGACATCAGACCAAGGCTTTTAGGTGGGGCATGAAGATGGATATCATTTAAAAGTCTATTGTGGCAAAGAACAATAGGATAGTTTAAACATTTTAATACATTACACTCCCTATTAATACGTTATGTCATATACAGAATGAGCACTAACTGAAAAATTTTGACTAGGTAAAATGCCATACCTTAGTTTTAAAAGGTATTTGCACTTGTATCTTTTTGTTGACTAAGTGGTCATCTAAGTGAAAAAGCTCTTATATATAAACAGAAAAACTTCCCCATCCACTAAGTAAACTGTCACCTACCTCCTCTCAGCAGTTTTCAGCATTGCTTGCATTCTTTCTTCTATTGTTGCTTTAATCAAGAATCTGTGTACAATAGTAGGTCTAGGAGGTACATAAAAATTACAAGTTTAAAACCATCTTAAAACTAATGGGAACAAACACACTTCGTTTTGTATATGCTATACCATCAGTCAGTTGGCAGGTAGTAACCAAGGTGCTAGGGGGGGATGGTGGTGGTTCAGCTCATTAAAATGAACTATTTAATCTCAATGAACTCACATATAAATGAGGGGAGACACAATGAACACATAAACAATTATGATATTTTCAGGTACAGATAATGCCAGGAGGAGGCTGACATGAGTTGAAACATGACTGATGGTAATGAGACCACTAAGCAAAGGAGGAGTGGGAAGAGTATCCCAACAGAAGAAACAGTAAATAAATGCAAAGCCCCAGAAAAAAACATGCTTGGTTCAAGCTTAAAATGTTCGAGAGGCGGAAAGAAGGCTATGGTGGCAGAAACATCCTATAGAGAGAGAGGTGAAAGCAAGACTGGAGAGGTGGGCACAGGTCAGAGCATGGGTCTTGTAGGATACGGCAGGAATTTGGGTTTATTATGGTTATAATAGGAATCCACAGTGGATTTTATGTGTGATTTGAGTTACACTTGGTTCTACTTCAGAATCCTGTGGGCTGCAGTGCAGGCTGGACTGGTAGGCAGCAAGAGTGAGACAGGGAAGCCAGTTAAGTTCTGCAGTCGGCCAGGTAAGAGGGTGGGCTGGACCTTGGTTGTATTAGTGAAGGCAGTAAGCAGTCAGTAGATTTGGAATATTTTGGGGAGATGGAGCTGACAAGACCGAAATAATGTTTGGATACGAGGTATGAAAGAGAAATATGGAAGAGTCCTAGATTTCTGGTTTCAGAAACTACAGATGATAGGGCCACATTCTAAGATGGGGCAGCCTTGGGGTGGTGGCAGGCGGTAGGAATAGTTTTGTTTTGCCCATGTTAATCTCAAGTTTTCTATAAGACAGGCATCCAGGGGAGGTGTAGTGTCCACAAATCCAGGTACCGAGATAGAAGTAGATGGATGCATCTGGGACAGGAGCCAAAGGGACGTGTCTGGAATATACTGAGCCTCCCTATTACTACAGATGAACCATCTGCGCTTCTGCCTAAAACCAGTCTCTACACTGAGAATTACACCTCTTGCCCACTCAAAGGTACTAGCCCAGCATTCTCCCCAACTCCTGCCTCATTAGTTTTTCTGTCTCTAATGCATCATTCTCCTATTATTTCTCTCATATGAAAAGGGGAAAATAACACAACTCTCTTGATACCACTTTCTTCCTTTTCTCTCCTCTCTGCAGCAAAACTCACACTAGTCCCACCAGCTCTACAGTCCGCAGTGCATTGTGGTTAAAAGCATGGAGTGCTGAGGCAGAATGGCTGTTTGAAACTTGCCACCACTTTACTAGCCATGTGACCCTGGACAAGTTACTTAACCCCTCTCTCTTATAAAAGTGTTTGTTAATAAATAAATAAAATCCTATTCTATCTTACACTCACACCAGGCCCTCGCCTCCACCACTCCACCCAAACTGGTTTTGATCTCCATGCTGCTAAGTCTAAGGATCAATTCTCAATCCTTACTTTACTTGACATTTGGACAGTACATGACACAGTGGATCGTATTCCCCTTCTTGAGTTACATTCTTTACTTGGCTCTCAGGACATCTCCCAGTTTTCTTCTTAATGCACTGTTTGATCTTTATCTATCCTCTTTGCTGGTCTTTCCTTTTCTCCCAGAGCCTTAAACTTTGGGGGGCTCTGGAGTTTCATCTTTGGTCCTTCTCTCTACCTACAGTCTCTGTTGGTAACCATATTTAGTCTCAAGACTTAAAAATACCATTATATGCTGATGGCTTCCAGATGTATCTCTCTAGTCCAGACTGTTCTCCTGAACGCTGGACATCTATATCTAATTACAGAACAGACATCTCCATTTGGATGTCTAATAACATCTCGAACTTATATCTACAATGAAGTTCTGCCGTTCCCTCCCCGAGTCCTACAGCCTTCCCCAGGCCCACAGAAAGCAGCTTCATCCTTTGGTTGTCCAGGCCAACACCATGCGTTAACCTGACTCTCACACACCACGTCCAGTCCGTTCACAAATACTACTGGTTCTACTTTCTAAATAAATCCAGAACTTGACTGCGTTTCACCATTTCTACTACTGTTAACATGGTCCAGATTACCTTCTACTCTCACCAGGATTCCTGCAATTGCCTTCTAACTAGTCTCCCTGCTTCTAGCCTCCCTTGTGCCCCCACTCCCTCCCCATGCCCAAACATGACATTTGGAATGACTGTTTCAACACTTACATTAGCTCATGTCACTCCTCTGCTCAAAGCCTTCCAATGGCCTCTGGGCCCTATATAGTCCTCCACACACACACAGAGCCCTCCAGCCAAACTCTCTGACTTCATCTCCTATTTCTTTCCTCTTTGCTCCCTCTACTTCAGCAACTCTGGCTCCTTCCTATTCCTAAAACACACCAGGCATACTCCTGACTAAGGGCCTTTGCACTGAGTGTACTGTCTACCTAAATAGTCTTCACTAACGTATCTGCTGGGCTTTCTTTATCTCACGTCTCACCTTGGTTCAGATATCACCTTCTCCACAAGACCCCCATGCTGTCCTGGCCAGCCACCTGCATTCTTTATCCTCCTTACCCAAGTCTACTTTTCTAACTCCTAACACAGTATATACTTTTCTTATTATGCTTATTGTTAACCATCTGCTTCTCTAACAACTTTTATAACCAGGATTTAAGCCCCAGTATGGGCATCTCAAGCACCCAGAACTGTGCCTGGCAGACAGGTGCTCAATATAAATTCACTGAATGAAGTATGTAGATATTGATACAGGAGACTGTTCAAGTTGGTGATGGAAAGAGGAGGCACTTCTAATCTGATTGTATCTGATTTCCCTGTATGAGGCTAGATCGTTGTCAAAGGGCAGGAGGAAGATGTAGAAGACTTAAGATAGTCTCCTTAGAAAGTAGGACAATCTATTTACTAGGGAAGCATGGTTGAATTGTCAGGTAGTGTTAAATGTTCTTTTAGACTGTGGCCTTACATCAGAGAAGAGTCCAGTGCATGCTTTAGAAACATCGATTAGACAAGAAGTCTATGTTTAAAAATATAAGACAAAAAAAAACCACCCCATAAAAACAAACAAGACATAACTGCATTTTAAATGATACTTGGTAGTACTGTAGAATAAACCTGCATTTATTGTATTACTTTGCGATATTTTGCTAAGCATTTGCTTAATATTAAGTCATCATTTATTCTCTCAGTTATTGCTCAAAGAGCAGTCCATGTGTCTGAGCCTGGCCCAGGAAACCTCATCTCCTGCCACTGCTCTCCTCATACCTTACATCTCAGCAATTGCAAACTCCTTACTGTCCCTAGAAACATTATGTTGGTTATCTCTTCTGTGTTTCTGAAAATAAGACTCTCTTTGGCTGTGCGAACACCCCTTTTTAGCCCAACTTTGAAATAATTATTCCTTCAAGACTAAACGTAATAAAGCTTTTTCTGACTCTCTAGGGCACAAACTGCTCACTCCCTTCTTTTGTTACCACAGTACTTCTATTATATTTTTGCACATTGTACTGCAATATATTCAATCATCCATTTCCTGTACTACATGTTAACCTCATTGGGGACAACAGATTATGTCTTTTTCAACTTGACTCTTCAGTATCCAGCACAATGGTGTTCAATCAATATTTACTTAATAAGTTCTTCATATAGATGCATTTTTTTTGAAAAACATTCAAGGCATCTAACATCCAGGAGGTAATACATCTGAGCGACCTTATAAAGAATAATGGTCCATCTTGATACTTGAATAAAAGTAGTCCATACTATATGATATATACTATTAGGTTTGCTTTGGGCTTTAAACTAAATCTAATTATCTCTAAGAGTAGACCTGTCTTAGAGTGAGGCTGTCTTTTCCTAAGGGGAAGAATTTAAAAGGGAGATATTTGTGTTCAGTCATGCATGAAATATGACTTCTTTTAAATACAAACTACCTGAGACAATAAAAAATCAATTCTTCCCAAAGTTATGATGGATGCCTTCAACTTTGCAGTTGTCTTAAGCAGTTTAAGAAACTTCTTTGACAAAGTATCAGGGTAGTTTGTGAAGGAGCAAAGGCAAAAATCTAGGAGAATTTGGGGGTTTGTTGCTTGGAGGAGGGAGGGTTGGAAACCTCTCAAAATGTCCTTTGGTTATATAATACTTGAAAATTTAATAAATGAGGAAGAGATTAAAAATGAATAGGTTATGATGAATACAAATGAAGAGTCTTAGGAACTTGAAGCAAACACGACTGATATTAAAGTCCTTACTTTGTTTGTCCAATTCGGTGCACCCTTCCTATGGCCTGAAGCTCATGGGCAGGGTTCAATATGGGCTCCACCAAGAGAACGTGAGTAGCTTCAATGATAGTTAATCCATTAGAACCTGTGTGCAGGGGCAGCAGCAAAATATTGATTTGGGGATCATGTTTAAATGCTGAAAGGTTCTCCTAAAAAAGAAAGGTACATTTAAATTTTAGCTGGATCAGTTAGAAGGAAGAGCAATATATTACAGCTCATGTTAAATATGCCTAATGGTATTGTGGAATATAATAGCTAAGAAAATTAAATGTAAAATTACTATTTTTAGAAAATGTAAACTTGTTGCTTGACTTTATGAGTACAAGTGTCTCCTAAGTTCTAGCTGAATCACTATGTGATGTATGCAAATTAAACTATACGAGCTGAGAGAAGAACAAGAGTAAGAATGTGTTAGAGCATGTATGATAAGAGACATGAATCTGCTCAATGTTCACTTGGTCTTTTTGTGTGTGTTTGCCTTGTTGGGTGTGCACTGTTATTGCACTGAGTGTGATGTAAGGACAATCTGACCACATGCAGTTTTGCCTGATGCAGTGAATTTAGAACCTAATCCCAGGGGCATGAGGTCTCAGTCCACTCAAAAGGTATATTATAGGCCATCTTTTGTTATATTAAAGAAATGTACCTCAAGTCAGAAGAAATCATGCTATGGGTATAACTGAACAGAAAGAAAATAACTATAGTTTCTCTACTTTGCTTTATAATTAATCAAGACACAAGGCAATAAATGAAAGTAAGCTAGTTAACAGAACTTTCCATTTGCAACTGAACCCACTTGAAAAAACATGAGAAGATCTTGGCATACCTGAAATGTCTTCACACGACTGATCTGTGCAAACTCCATGTTGTTGTCAGTGAGAGCTTTTGAAATAATATCTAATACATCTTGCCACTAAGAACACATAAAATAAGAAAATATTTATACATCACTTTCACATTAAGAGAATTGAAAAGGAACTAAGTCAAAATAACTTTTGTACCTCAGAATTAAGTAAACACAAAACCAAAACCTTTAAATGAAGTACCATCAATATTATTTAATACTATATTGAAATGGTAGTGTTTTTATTTTTTTTAATCAAATGCTAGTTAAAGATAGGGTAAAGAAAATAATCATCTTTGAGAACTGAATTAAGTATAAATAATAGAAAATTAATAATGGAGTGCTTAATGAATGTGGTTATTTATCTTTCCAAAAGGAAAACTAGAATTTTTATTCAGTTGATTATTTATCTTTCTCTTAAACAATCAAGTTCATTTGCGAAATGAGACTTTCAAGGTACCAGATTCCAATTTTTAAAAATATTAATATAAGAAAATCCCCAAGTAAAAGGAATATAAAAACACGAAATGTAGCTATTGGAATTGTCTTGTGAAGCATCATAAAATTCTATAAAAATAATTCTATCGTATGGACATAGAAAATAATCTATCAGTAATTCTAAATCCTACCTATATTATGGCAAACTTTAATAACTAGTTCTCAGATATAAAATGATTAGACAGAAAGCCAGTCAGTGTTAACAGTGAGGATGAAAATGCTCATTATACCGTTGAGAAAACGAGTGCTTTAGCTTCTGGATCTCTAAGCTGGATTCTCATCAGAGTTCTGACCACAGCTTCCACTTTTGTAGAATGACTACCCTTTGAACACAAAGAAGAAAACACATTATTACCAAATAAAATTTAGTTAACAGAAGGGAAAACCATTATAAAACACTTTTATTACCAAAACTATATGATAGGTACATATGTGTTTATCCCTTTTTATTTTGTATTTGCTGGGAATTTTCTTTAGCCTCAAAAGTGTACAAGTTATGGAATTTACACCCTGAGAGAATCTATATAATAAAAGCCTAAGTGACCTTTACAGTGGAACGACCAGAACAACCGGTCCCTATGATGTCCACTGACCACCAGGGGGCAGACACTCAACACAGGAGCTGCCCCCTGGTAGTCAGTGTGCTCCCACAGCGGGAGCGCCGCGGACTGCGAGAGGGCGCAGGCTGGGCTGAGGGACCCACCCCCAGTGCACAAATTTTGTGCACTGGGCCTCTAGTCTATATATGTAAAAGGCTAATATGCTAAGTGTCTGAACATTCGACTGTTCACTATGACACGCAGTGACCACCAGGGTGTGGATGCTCAACACACAGGCATGGAAACATGGAACAGACTGATGAATCTCAAAAGAAAGGGGGGAAAGGGGAGGGCGGGAAAAGAGGAAACAAAGATCTTATATGCATACAAGAGGCCCGGTGCACGGATTTGTGCACCAGTGGGGTCCTTGGCCTGGCCTGCAGGGATTGGGTGGAAACCGGTAGTCTGACATCCTCCGAGGGGTGCCGGATTGTGAGAGTGTGCAGGCCAGGCTGAGGGACCCCACTGGTGCACAAATCAATGCACCGGGCCTCTAGTCTACACTAATAAAAGAGAAACATGGTAATTGGCGTA
The DNA here is from genome assembly GCF_000412655.1 of Myotis brandtii. Lineage (NCBI taxonomy): Eukaryota > Metazoa > Chordata > Mammalia > Chiroptera > Vespertilionidae > Myotis > Myotis brandtii. The sequence continues at coordinate 791,608 of NW_005371219.1, forward strand.
CGACCGCTACCCTTTTCATTGGCTAATCAGTGAGTATATGCAAATTAACTGTCAGCCAAGATGGCGGCCGGCAGCCAGGCACTGAAGCGAGCAGGGAGGCTTGCTTGCTGCAGACTCCAACGTTCACCGCCTCACTTGCCGGCCTCTCATTTGCAAGTCTAAGCAACTATATACTATGTTGCAAATAAGAAGCTAAACAAAACCCCAGAAAA